>NW_018225623.1:154747-190897 GCF_001263595.1 Phalaenopsis equestris | reverse complement strand
TATATATATATGCTAAGGTGATGGTAGTTGATTACTTTATGATTTGATTATTGCTTTGTTTGACTACTAGACTAAATGGTAGGCCAATTGCTTATGTGTTTGAAAGGATATTAGAGAAACTCTTTGAATAGCGCCAATATTTATCTTTTATTGGTGTTCATGCTTAGCAAGGAAATATAAATGTTAAAGTGTTTTTAAAACTAACATGTTTTTTTTATAAGAGTTGCATGTTCATGTTTATGCCCCTAAGAATGATATAGTAGGATGTGATGCTTGACACCTAGCTATATGTGATATATTTGCTTGTGATTGTACATGTTCATGTATTACCTCTATTTTGTAGGCTTAATTAGTATATAGTTTAGAAATATAAATGTAATTTAAATTAAAACAATGTGTAAAATCGGTAGGAGTAGGATGAATAGGATGGGCTGCATAGCTTGGTGATACCAAGTTAGGCCTAAAAGACCAACACCAAGACAAAGACAAATTAATCAAAATTAAAGAATAGAGAAGGCCCACACTTATAACTTGACTACAAGTTTATCTTTTTTCTCCAGGGTGTACTGCGGTACCCACCTGCATCAGTCTTTTCTTATATTATTTGATTTGTTCAATATGTGTTTGTTGATGTGCATATATTGTTTTGGTTATTGTTTTGGTACATAAGATACACATAAGATACATTTTTTTTTTTGTTAATGTGTAAAATTTAATAAGATTAATCTTCTTCCAAACTTAATTAACTTGAAATCAAGAATTAAATGAAATCAAACAAATAAAATTAAATTCCCTTAGGAAAACAATAAAATAAAATGACTTGGAAATCATAGAAATAATAACTGATATCTACATCAATTAATATTCTCATTTTTTGCACCTCATCTAGTGTATATAAGTGGACATCCCATAGTGAGGATGATGGTCTTTCATGAGAAGTTACATAAACATAAAAATTATATTTTTGATCACATTCAATACATACAGTAATGTACATGCTATGTCTCGAACCAAATAAGAAGTTAATAAAATCTAAAAAGTTATAAAATTTTATTTTAGCTAAGATAAATTTCATGCTTATGTATGAGACACTATCTATAAGATAAGTCACAAGCCTCCCTCAAAGTTTCAAAATCTAAACAAAAACCTTACCCATTTAAGGAATGAATAAAATCTATTCTTTTGGTCCTACCCTAATATGCATGTAATAAATATGAAAATCTTGGTGGTACACATGTAAATGTATAAGACTTGATGGGTGTGCATGTAAATGCCCCATTTTGGGGGAAAACTCAACTTCCCCTGCGGCTCGTACGTCGTCGCCACCGCTCACGGTGACCATGAGAAGCTTTCCTCTCCCAAACCTCCTTCAATCAATCACGAAGAAGTTGAAGGACGACTCCATCTTCAGCCGCAACTCCAATCCCTCCATCTCTTCGTGTAAGTTCTCCACAACAGAAAACCCTTTAAATTCCAGTTGCAGTCAGTCTATTCGATCTTCAAATTCACAAAAACCCACTTGGTGTGAAAATAGAATCCAAAACGATCATCTGGTTAACCCATTCCGCCTCTCTGAGGTCCTCTCAAAAAAGAACTGGTTTTTTGTCTTACGAACTGAGTATAATTCTGGTTTTCTGGATTCAAAATCTTTCATCAGTATATTACAGCGACAGCAAGACCCTAGTCACTCACTCAAATTCTACATCTGGGCTTTTAGTATCCGACCAGAGTTGGCGAAGGATAAGTCGGTTCAAAGAGCACTTTCTGATATTTTTTGGAGGAAGGGCCCTGTGGTTTTGTCTATTGAGCTAATGAAGGAGATTAGAGATTCTGGGCTTCGAATTACAGGGGATCTGCTATGCATTCTTATTGTAAGTTGGGGTAGATTAGGGCTTGCAAAATATGCAAACGAAGTGTTTGGACAAATACACCACCTTAGCCTTAAACCAAGTACCAGAATTTACAATTCTGTGATCTATGCATTGGTTAAGGCGAATGCCCTTGATCTCGCCTACTTGAAATTCCAACAAATGGCATCTGATAACTGCTATCCCGATCAATTTACATACAATGCCCTTATCCATGGTTTGTGCAAGTCAGGGATAGTTGAGGAGGCACTCAGATTGGTGAGGAAAATGCAGAATTTTGAGACAACAGTAAATGTGTTCACTTACACAATGCTGGTTGATGGGTTTTGTAATGCAAAGAAGGTTGATGAGGCATTTAGGGTTTTGGATATGATGAAGAATAGGATGGTTGTTCCTAATGATGCTACATTTCGGTCATTGATCCATGGAGTCTTTCGATGTTTAAAACCAATCAGTGCTTACGAGAAATTGAGTGAGTTCCTAGAAAAATATTGTGTTCTCCATGTAAATGCTTGTAGCACAATGTTATATTGCCTTTCGAAGGCTAATATGGCCACAGAAGCTACTAATTTTATTGAGAGAATGGGAAAGAAAGGTTTTGTTTTGGATACTTCTACATTCAGCCTTGTTATGGCTTGCATGGTTAGGGTGTTGCAACTAGCTGAAGCCTGTAGGTTTTTTGATGATTTTGTTCGTAAGGGAGGTAAACCAGGTTTTAATACATACCTTTTGCTTATTGAACATTTATTGAAGGATGGAAAAGTTGTGGAATCAAGGAGATATCTGAAAAGTATGGTCATGGATAATATTTTATGTAGTATTCAATCATATAACATGTTGATTGATTTATTTATCAAAGCTGAAATGAGGGAGGAGGCATTGAAATTTTTTTATGAAATGCCACATATGGGTTTTTATCCGAATCTAATAACATTCAACACACTTATCAGTGGTTATTCTCGTGTTGGAAATATAAATATGGCAAAAAATCTTTTGAAGATGCTCTTAGAACATGGATTCAAGCCTGATGTTTTCACATTCAGCTCCATGATAGATGGTCTTTGTAGAGCCCACCAACTTGATGATGCTTTTGATTGCTTTAATGAGATGGTAGAATGGGGTGTTACACCAAATGCGGTAACTTATAATATACTGATTAGATCGCTCTGTGCTGTAGGGGATGCTCGCAGATCAATGAAGTTGTTCTTAAAGATGAAAGCCGAAGGTATTATACCAGATGTTTTCTCATTCAATTCTCTCATCACAAGCTTTTGTAAGATGAATAGGATTGATAAAGCACGGAACCTTTTTTATTCGATGGTGAGATTTGGTGTAGTTCCAGATACATATACATATAATGCTTTTATAAAAGCTTTATGTGATGAAACGAGAATTGATGAAGCCAAAGAGGTTGTATTGGTGATGAGGACCAATGGTTGTAATGCAAATGAATATTCTTATAAATGCATTATAGATGCAATTTATCGAAAAGGCTGTTTGGAGGAAGCTCATGAATTGTTTCGTCACTGTGAAAGCATAGGTGTTTATATTTCTGATCCTATTGTTAGATTTGGTACTCAAATTATTGGCACAGAAGAGAAGAGTAAATTAAGTGCATTACAAAAGTGAAAACTATGTTAATGTATTGATCATTGTATTGCATTGATCCACTTTACCTTGGATTTATCTTGGTGGTTGCATCAGAGAAAGTTGTCCATGGAATCAGCAACAACCGGGCAATCAGAATATTCCAAACTTTTTATGATCAATCTGATACAAAATGGCACTCTCAGTCATAGTTTTGGCTGTGGATCTAGCAGAGGCAAAATTGATTATTTATAGCTTTATCCCAGCACATTTTATGGCCTATATGTGCTCCTGCATCCATGGATCACTACTGAAAAATATCTTTGTTCTGGCTCAAGTTTTTATGATTCTTTGATGGAGCTACCCACAATTCATGTTCAAAGTGGGGCATCATTTGGAGGTATTTCTTATTTACTGTTAAAAAAAATCATTAATGTTTGTTGCTAGTACAATTTTTTGTTACTCCATGAAGTTTAGTGCTATTTCACTTTCATGTTTTATTACATTAACTATTACGTAAAATAATTAAACTAATGGAAGTGCTTCACAATTTAAACAAGGAAAGAAGAGTTACACTCAAAATAAAACCCAAAATGGGGTTATTCTGCGAGTAGGATAACCTATCAAATATTGCCTAATGAAACAATGTTTGAAACTCTTCCACATTTTTATTTGCTTGCTCAAAGTGGTAATTTTACTTTTTCAACAAACTGTACAAACACCAAGAATTATTGACTAAGCCAATTTTAGCAATTCCGCACATGGGTCTTATATGGGTAGATATCATTGGCTTATGTTTATGCCCTTATAAGAACCAAGGAAACATAGCATAAGTTCATTGTCACTAGGCTTCCATGATCTTCATGAACCACATAAATATTAAAGTCTAAAAAGATGCAAGCTCAACCCTCAAATCATTGTAGTTAACTTCCTGCAATATTGCTGAGCTCTTTAATTACCTTTAGGTTATTTGGTGATACAAATTGAACTTGGTGCTAATTGTAGCTTTTTATTCGATGGGCTTAAGGTTTAAATCTTGGTGTTAGGAGGATTGTTGAAATCTTCAAAATTCCATGATTTGGATATCTTATTTAGTTGTAATTTTGAATTTGTTAACTCGATCTGCAATTTGAAGAGAGAAGATTCACATTAATGTCTTGGGATTCATTGCAAGTCAAGAAATTATTGTACTTGCTAAAACATCCCTTGTCACTCAAAAGTCTAACAGGAGAACACCCTCTGGAGGCTACTAATGAACCAAGCGTTCGATAAGCTGCTCGTGACTTGACTTGATTAAAGCTTGTTCACTACCATTGATTAACTAATCAAATAAGTTTGAATATATTTATAAATTCTCTGTTGTTAAATAAATAAACTTAAATTATGTTCATAGAAAATATTATAGAAACTCATTTAAAGTTTGATATGAGTTTTGATAAACACTCAATGCTAGAAAAGATGTACGTCGAAGAAGCGACATGTGAACAAACCAAGCTTGATAATATTTGGCTTGATAAAGTAGGACTCTTTTGTTAAGTTTCGTCAAACAAATTCCCATTTGCTAGGCTCAATAAGCTTGCTTTGATATGACTTGTTGATGCTTTTTTTTTTAAATGAGTCGCTTCTTTAAAGCTCTTTAATTTCAATATGAACAAGCTCAAACAAACTTTTGATAAATGAACTTGAACTTGAACATCATCACAAAAGCTCAAATCGATGAGCTATAAATACAAAGTATGCAGGAGCCATGAGCATGTCTTGTATGAGCTGCCAAATGAAGATGGCGACTCTATCAAATGGATGTTGCAATGATCTATAAATCTTTGAGGTATAACTTTATAGGTATCGAGATAAGTGTTGCTTACTTTTCCTTCTTTGCTTCCTAATCTACAAATTCAATATAAGAATAGCTTATTATTTCATCTCATCTCAGTGTGATCCACTTCAGCCAACGCCTTAACCATACTCATCTTCTATAGAATTAATGACGCGGTCCTCACAACCCAAGTGCTCCGGGCAACTCATAGCTGTGTTTATTAGCATGGCAAGTTTCCCAACATTATTCTTGATGATCATTTATTCATGTCTTTTATTGGATTGGTATAATAGGCTCACACTTCCATTCAACCCCCGTCATGGGAAGTTTTGTGAAGTCTATTTATACAAATCCTAATTTGGATAAATTTTTTCTTTGTACGTTTGACATGTTGTAAAAGATCAATTGAAATGCTTGTTGCCGATCTACACTTTGGACTTATTTATGAACTACTTATTATTTTCTCTTAGAGATTGCCCAAGAATAAAAACATGCAAAGTTGAATTATGGAGGTAAAACATAGTTCTTCCGCAATTTCTCAGCCTTAAAAAGAATTAAAAAGGTTTCGAAATGCCACGAGCATGTGCATAACATGCCAACTTGAGAGCAAGTGCAATTACATTGGTAAACATACGTAATTATACTTCAAAAGCCTAAAATGGTTAAGAGAAGTCTTTCCTTGAGAAAAAAAACCTTAGTAATTTATAGATATGCATTCCATGGCATAGTTGTGTCCCTATAAAAAAATTTAGAAGCACATAATCACATGGATTCATGTCCATAATTATGTGAAACTGTTGTTATGCATATTTCATATTTAGTGGTGTTGGTTTGCAAAAAATTGTAGGTGCATGTAACTTTTATGTTAAATTCTTCTTTCTCCCCCCTCTTTACAATGAATATATTAGATATTTAAACTCCAATTTCTTTCCTAATCAATTATGAAAAGAAAATTATGCTCTTTTGGGCTCATAGCTTTCAAGATAAGGGTCTGTTTGGGGCAAATGCAGTTATTTGAAGAAAAAAGCTGTGAAGCTGCTGCAGAAGAAACAGTTTTTCAAAAAACTGCATTGACTATTACAATTTTATTTTATTCTCAAAAAGTCAGACCGCAGCTTTCTGGCTGCACTACACTTTAACAACTCGAGTTGAAAAATAGTTTTATACCATGTAAATTTTGAAAGCAGTAAGAAGCGATTCCCCAAATAGAACTGTGATGGTGGTCTGAAAAGCAAAACGAACAGAAAGTTCTCTGTTGTTGAAGAGATTTTATCGCATAAGTTGGAGTTATCATTGTCCATTGTTGTTGAAGAGATTTTAAATTTGTTACTCAAAGTTTTTTGCACGACTTATAATCATATGAACTTTAAGCTATCACAAGTTTTATTAAAACTTTCATGTTATTTTTTTATGCACCTGTCTTTTTTAATGCGCTTTCTATCAATTTTCCAATATGATCACATTGTCTAGGTTAATCTCTCATTATTAAATTTTCATTAGTTGCCACTTTCAAGAGATTAATATATTTCTTTCTCAATATTTTCACCATACATCTAGTTTAATATTCAGTCACATTTAACAGAATCATTAGTGAATTATTATCTCATAATGCTGTAAAGGCTGGTAAAAAAAGAAATTTAATTTAATCAAATTAATGCTAGTCAGGAAACGGAGGGAAGGCCAACGAGATCCATTCGACCATGAGATGGAAATGAGAGAGCAAGATAGGGAGAGATGGTGAGTGATAAGTGCGGTGCATTTGCATGAGTGACGTGCAATGATGAGAGAGTTAATGCGCTGATCAAACGACAAGTGGCATTGGTCGAGCAAGTTTGTGATGCCAACATGTGTTGAGTACTCCCAACAGTGAAGTAGACATGCTTGGCATGTTGGATAGTGCCAAGCAAATGTACACGTCGAGTGTTAGGGGAGGTTATAAATACAAGATGGAGATGAACCGAACAACAGGGAAGCGAGGGGGGTAAGTTAAACAAACAAGTAAGGGTAAACAAACTATGTAGACAAATAGAATGAAATTTTGGAGGATATTGAACCATAAGCATCTTGTTTTTATCTTACAATTTAGAATTAAATTATTTTAGGGTGAAGTTTTGTTTATATATAACCTTTTATTGTTATGAACTTTTATGTTAGAAATTTAAAGTTACAAATTTGAAATGTAATAAAGATACAAACGATCAAATTGGTTGCCGGTAGTGCAAAGGAAGAAAGAGGAAAATTGAGGTATGCAATAATTTTGAAAAAAATTAAATTAAGGTGAATTAGTAATAGATCGAATGCTATTGTTTATAAATAACATCTTTAATTTTATGAGTGTGAGTAGGTGAAATTGACAAAAAAATGTTTTAAGTTGTGGAGAAGAAGGAGAGTGAAACCTGTGAAGGAACTTTAGCAAAATAATCAAGGTATGGATTTATCAATTTTGTTTAATACTACTAATTTAGTTATATATATATATATATATAATTTATTATTGATAATGTATAATTAAGATCCCAAATTAATTTTAAAAAAATGAAAGTTACACAAATGTAATTGCTGCATTTTTAACAAAATTATTTCAATTATAAGCTTATTATCATGCTTGGTTGTAGATTAAATTAAGATCGAAGTGAAAGTAGAATTTCAAAGAAATGAAAGTCAATAAATTTCATTAAAGGTTAACTTTATAAGTTAAAAATGAGGTAAGTAATTGTATTTTACTTTGTGTTGGTTATGGCTCTTTTAATTTAAATGCATTACTTGACTTTTATTATCTTTTTTAGAATCATGTTTGAAATGTTTAGATATATCATTAATTAATTAAATTAATTAAATATCTATTTCATTATAATCGCATAAGGTTTATAATGAATTTTAAATTGTTTCATATATTTCATTTATATTGAAAATTTAAAATATGATTCAAATGAGTAAAAGAAAGGTTATGATAATCAAGTGAAATGAATGTACAAGTCAATTCAAGGAATCACTCATTAATGGTATTATACCCACTCATATAAAAGTAGAAAATAATTGAAAAGGAAACAGAAATGAGTGTATCTTAAATGGTACAATATTGGACTCCTAAAATGACTTTTTAAATGAAATATAAATATACATGGTTGAAAATTTCTAATTAAATGAAATGTTACTTTGTAAGCATCTTGACCTACATTCATATAGCATGTATGCAAAAAATTAGTATAATGTATAATTCTAATTATTCACTAAGTTATTATAAAATTTAAGTTGTTGCTTAAATGCTTATTACAACAAAAACTCCTTTAAATTGAATGACTAATATGAGAGAATTTGCTTAAAAAGGAGAGGAGCAAATGCAATTATGCACCAAAAATCAATATTGTATCCTGTATAAGGTTTCTTTACTACTTGTTGTCACAAACTTGATTTGTTATATATGTGAGTTGGATGCAAATTAGAAATATTGATATTTAGTGGTTCTTATTTTTTGGATGTTTTTTTTCTTTATTTTTTGGATGTTATGTTTCAACTGTCCGAACCAAATTTTCTCAGATTTCCACTCCCCTTTAAGTTGGGTCGTATATACTGTAGAGACCGAGCTTGTTATTAAACTTTGAGGTGTTGAAAAGAGGAGCTTTAGTGAAGACATCAACAACTTGTTGGTGTGTCGAGATATAGCTTAGGTGTATAAGTCTCCCATTGATCTTTTTAGAGATGAAGTGTTTATCAATTTCAATATGCTTAGTCCTGTCATGATACACAAAATTCATTGCAATACTGATAGTTGTTTGATTTTCACAAAGATTTGTATAGGCTTATTACAAGAACATCTCAGTTTCCTTAATAATTTATAAATCCAGATCCCTTCACAGATCTTTATGGCAAGTGCTCTATAGTTTGCACTGCTTCTCGAAACAACAATTTGCTTTTTTACTTCTCCATGTAACTAGATTTCCCCATACATATGAGCAATAACTTATGATGGATCTTCTTTCAGTTAGTTTTCTAGTATCATTGTATACCTCTACTTCTCTATTTTTAATTTCTTAAAAAATTAATCCATAACCAAGTTTTTTCTTGAGAAACTTCAAAATCCCATAAACCCTCTCCAAATAATCTTCATTTGGGCTATTCATGTGTTGGCTCCAAATAATGACAAAATATCCAACTGGGGTGGAAAAGCCATACATATGAGCAATATCCAAATTGTTCTTAGTGTGATCATTAATAAATGTTACAAATCATCTGTGCTCGTTAATTATTTTTTATTTTGAAGGTTTCCAAATGTCAATATGAATGATAAAGAAATGATGTGCGGGTTTGTACTGAGACAGAGGATATACATGATGAGTATGTTTAACCAATTGACAGATTTCACACTGATAAAACTCTAATATTTTATTAATAAAGAGTTGCGGGTATAATTTTGCAATATAATAAAAATTGGAATGACTCAGATGATTGTATCATATTGAAACTTGACTTTCAACAGACTCAGAATCATGAGAAAAGAATAGTAGCGATGACACTTGTGTGTTAAGAGAATACTTCTTCTTAAGCAAGTATAGACTTTGATGCAATTCAACACTGTCAATCAGCTTTCCAAATCCACCACATGAAATTCACAAAAGTTAGAATCAAACTTACTAACCCGGCTCAGATCATGAGTGATCGTGCTAATTGAAAGTATGTTGCAATCTAGTTGGGAAACATATAGCACTGAATAAAACTGAATTTCTTTAGATTTTCACATCTCTTTTCCCAACAATTTTGGAGTGAGATCCATTTACAAGTCTAACAAATTTGGGGTTAGTGATATCCTGGTTGTTGATGAGAGCATGAATGTCTTTATTCATGTGATTAGAAGCACTTGAATCTATTATCCACGGTCGAATTCCTTCATTATTAGCAAGATATGAGGATATGATATCTTAGTATATTATTAAGCTAATAGACTCCGGAGTAGAAGTAGACACCCTCAATAAATCCTATGCACGTTTAAGGCTAGAAGAATATCTAGCTGCTAAAAGCTATCGAAGTGGAGAAACTTATGGGAGGAAAAAGCTATTGGCGGTTGCTGGCTAGTCGCTACCTGTGGCCGCCATGCTCGCTCAGGAAGAAGCAACTGGGTTGGCGGCAGGAAGGCTGGCTGCTACTTATGGCTAGAAAGCAGTGGAGATAAAAAGTTTGTAGGAAATCCAGAACAAAGAGGGAGCAGGAGCAGGATTGGCTTGTTGCTGCAAGGTGGAATCTCTTGAGCAGGTGGAACCCACTGCTCCTGCAAGATGGGAACAACAGAGAGAGGAGAAGGAATTTTATTGTGCAAGGTGGAATCTACTGCTCCCTGCAAGGTGGAATTTGGGTTGTTGCTTCTTGTGTTGTATTTGATGCAGGATTTTAGCCATTGCTCTCCTTGTTGCGGTATGTTGGACAGTCGACTGGATAAGCTGGGAAGGATCAACTGGTAGGTAAAGGCAAGGTCCACTGCTACGACCCTGCAGGGAAACATCGTGAGAAGAAAGAGGAGCTGAGAGGGCCTGCAGGGAGACTTCTTGGGCTGCCTGCTACAGAGAGAAGCTCCTGCGGAGGGCCTAATATTGACAAGAAAATGTTGTTGTTGCTGTGTTTGTTGTCCTTGCTACTGCAGGAAATGGATGTTGGGGCAGAACTAAAATAGAATTGAATAGTGCGGCTATCAGGAGGATTTCGAAGAGGGCTTGCAACCTGCAGGAAGAGTGTTGACTGTAGAGAAGAAGAGAATTTCGGCGGCCAACAAGGGTTTTGACAATAGAGGAAGGGCCTGTAGATCGGCCGCTGGGATTTCGGTGGCTGTTGGAGGAGTTTCAGTTGCTGAAAGAGGTTTATTTCTGAGCACTGATACTATGAAGAATTTATCTTGGGAGGAAAAATATCTCTTAAATTATTCACCAATAGGGTGCATATATATAGGGAAATGAACCCCTCCTTATTTACAAACTTATTAAACATATATCACATAAATTAGTAAATAAAATAATTCTGAATAAAAAAGTAAAAAATAGAAAAATAAAAAATAGGAAGGAAGTAAACTAATCAAATGTTTCCTCAGATATTTCAATCAGATACTCCAAAATTTAGAGGTGGTGGTCGGCCCATATAAAAGGTAAATAAGGATAGAATTAAATCTTCTCAGATTTACTCAATAAACATAAGTGCAATTACTATAATTCTGAAAATTGTTGCAATATTTCCTCGCATTGCAACTACTTTCATCGTTGTTGAGTTTAGAAGCTACATTTTTTGATCTCTCACAATGGTTGTTACTATCAGGAAATGACAAATTTATCTACTACCAATGCTACTGTTTGATTTTTTTTTAACCACAACAAATAAAGTGGATTCAATAGTTTAATTTATTTATATTTTTTATTTTAACTTTAAGAGTGCGTTTGTTTCAGCTGTGACTATATAAAATCTTAATTTAAAAGTTGTGGAAAATCTACTGTTTAAAAGCTGAATTTTTAGAATATGTTGTTCTGTTTGAATAATTTAGTTTTAAAAGTGTTTTTTTTAAAATATAAATACCCATCTGATCATATTATTTATAATTTTTATATGTATGTATGTATGTATTTATGCATATCGATAAGATTGAGGGTGAGCTTTTTGTTGACAATCTTTTGTTGACAATCATGGCTTTGCTGGTAATATTAATCTTGGCAGGAGTAAAATTTGGCAGGAGTAAAATTGTTGGTCCATATGGTTATACTGCTGCTGGTAATATTAATCTTGGCAGGAGTAAAATTGTTGGGTCCATATGGTTATACTGCTGCTTTTTACAAATGTTGTTGAGAAGTGGTTAAAAATGATGTTGATTTTGGCTATTCAGGATTTTTTTAAGGGTATTGATTTGCCTAAATACTTTAAATCCACTAATTGGGTTTTAATTCCTAAGAATAAGGATGGTATGCATTGGGATGTCATCAGGTCTATTAGTCTTAATTATATTATCTCTAAAATTGTTTCTAATATTGCGGTTTTTTGAAATTCAACCTTATCTTCACCTTCTTATATGTAAACAACAATCTAGCTTTGTTAAAGGCAAGTAGGTTGGTGAAAATGCTTTGATTGCCTAAGAATTGGTGTTTGATTTGGAGAAAAATGGGAGAGATGGTAATCTCAATTTCAAAATGGATTTTAGAAAGACATATAATACTTTAAGGTGAGAATTTCTTTTGGATGTCTTTAAAGCTAGAGGTTTTAATAATGCCTCTTGTTTTCTTATCAAAAAAATCATGGAAAACAATTACTATTCCATTTTGATAAATGGAAACAAGTGTGGTTGTTTCAAATTCTTTAGAGGCATAAAGAAAGTTGACCCGCTTTCACCTATTATTTTTATTGTTTTCTTTTATTATCTTTCAAGATATCTTAATATACTGTTCAGCAAATATCCTAGTATGTATTATGCTGATAAAGCTAATGTTGGGATTTTCCATCTTGCCTATGCTAATGATCTTGTGATATTCTCTAATTTTAATAAAAAGTCTATTAAAAGGCTTTGGAAGGCGCTGTAACATTTTCAAGAGGCTTATGGATTAGTGTTTAATTCTAGTAAGTGTTGTTTCTATTATGACGAAAAACTAGATTCATGATTATACTAATTGTGTTAAAGGTGACCTTTCCATCCTTTATTTGGGTTTCAAATTGGATAAAGGAAAAAGGAGAAGTCATCTTTTTGACAATCTCATTGATAAGATTAATAAGAGGATTTTATGTATTGGGACAATATTTTTCTTTCCTTTGGAGGCGAAGTAACTCTTTTGAAAGGCATGCTTACTTCTACTCCTCTTTATACTTTACTGTTTTTGAAGATTCCTTCCAGTATGTGCATTGGGTTGGTAATGATCATAGAATCCACTGGACGAGTTGGTTTAAACTTTGTAAACAAATTAAAACAGGTGGATTGGGTTTTAGAAGCATCAAGGTTTTTATAAAGATTAGTTTTATGAAATTGTGGTTCTAATTTAGAGTTGTTAATTCATTGTGGGCTCAAATGATGAGAAATAAATAAAGTGTTGACTGTCATCCTCTCTCTGTTACTATTAATATGGCTGATTCTTTTGTTTGGAAGGAAATGATGAAAGTTTCTAAAGAAACTAAAAGGTTTTGTTGGGATATTGGGGAAGACAACTGCAGTTTTTGGGATGCTGGAGTACTTGTTTTGACTGATCAATGCGAGGTCCTTATAATGTTAATGTGGTTGTTAGGGATTGCTGGGTTAATGGCGGTTGGGATGCTGGAGTACTTGTGATTTGGTAAGCAATTCAGATGCTTATTTGACTGCAAGTGTTCCCATTTTTAATGTTGTTAAGAAAGTTAAAATTAAAGGTCATTCTGGTGATTCTATTTCTAAGTCTTTTGCAAGTTCTTTTCAGTATAATGGTAGGCTTGATTTACATTGGGCATGGAATTCCTGGATCAAACATTCTCAGTCTTTTTGTCTTTTCGAGGTTGCTTCATCATGTTATTCCTAATGATGATATTTTTTAAGCTTAAATGTTTAAGGCTGCCTTCTTGTTGTCTTTGTGTAGACAACATGAGAAAGAGATGGAACATATTTTCATTAAGTGCTTTTTGCTAGAGGTTTGGAAAAAATGTTTTCAATTTTTTGACATGAAGATGGTACTAGTTTTTGCTCATTCTATTGTTGGTTCTATTAATGCGTGGAAGAAGATTGGTGGAGATTTATTTGCTTCTATTCCTATTATAGTTTTTTGGTTCATATGGATGATGAGAAATGAGGCGAAGCATCATGATAAAGTGCTAGATAGTTTCTATTCTTTTCGACTTATTATTAACTTTGTTTTTAAAATTCTTAAGTTCATGAGTTTTAAAAAGCCTATTAATAAGTTAGTCTTGAAGATTTTTCACAAGTTTAATATTTTTGTGCCTATGAAGCTTAATTCTAATATTGCTTTGGTTTTTTGGAGGAAACCACGATATGGTATTTTCAAATTCAATGCGAGTTGGAATTCTCACTCGACAGGTATTGGTGGTATGTGCAGAAATTAGGAAATTGTGATTCCTGTTTCTCCTATTGTTGCAGAAGCTGAGGCTATTATTAAGGCCTTATCCCTTGCTAAAACTGTGGTTGGAGCAGAATTATTGTGGAAATGGATTCTTTGCTTTTGTGGAAGTTGTGTAATTTACAAACGGATTACCCTTGGATCCTTATTGTGCATATGCAGAAAATTTTTGTTTTACAGCCTTTTTTACAAGTTGCTTGGTCTTCTACTCCTAGAGAAGTTACTAAGGTGGCAAATTGGGCTTCCATATGGAAGTCTTATTCCAGGTAATCTCTGGTAATAACTTGGTGCCAATTGAGATGTCTCGGCTTATCATTGGTGACTGTTTAGATATTCCTTTTATTAGAGTTAATCCTTGTTTCTTTTGATTGGTGTGAGTTGTACTTTGGTGGACGGTTCTTAGGTTTTTTTTTTATTTTTCTTGAGTGAGTTGTATTTCCTTTTCTTTTGGATTTAATAAAATTTTCTGTCAACCCCTTGAAATTTCTTTTTTGCAATAAAATTTCCCGCGGGATTATATATATATATATATAGAGACCACATTTATTTACATTTGAAATCCTATGCAATTTTTTATATTTTAATATGATTTATTATAAATAATTTAAACAACAAATATGGTCCATATATCTCTCTGCATATATTTTACCCCTACTTAATATGATTATAATAAATATGTCTTCATGATTATAATAAATGCATATTTCTTACCTTTGTTAACTATAACGACAGATGCAAAAGGGGTAAACCTTGGAAATAAGAAATTGGAATGATGGGAAGCACTCCAAAAGGCGCGTTTGCATTTTTATTGGAAATTACAATGCACTTTAAAGCTGGACTTGTAAAACGTGCATTCAAGCGCCTCAAAAATCTTTTCTGAACCGAACGTGGGCCAAAAAACCCAACCAAACGCAACCTAAATGTAATATTTTAATGTATACTATAGCTTTGATCCAATGGTACTAGATCACTTTCTTTCTCTTCCTCTAATCGTAAACCCCATCCTTCACGTTGTGCTTACTTTTCTCTTTGCTTTGGTTTAGCTACCATCTTCCTCTCCCCCTTACTATAACAATTCCCAACTTGACATGTATCTTTCTTTTCCTACTCTTCTTCCTCAAAACCACAACTCTCACTCGTTGTTTCCTTCAGCCATTCTTTGATTACCCAACTGCTTGCTTCTCTCCCTCATTGGAGCAGTACCTACCCAGGATGCTTGGGTTTCTACAGTCATGGCCTTTTTTTAGTGATTGTAGTCACCTCCTCGGTCAACAACATCACCTGTGATGTTGTTGAAAAGGTATTTAAGTATCCACTAATTAGTCAGGTTAGACTTTTATAATAGAATGAGGTTCATGTTATTAGAAGGAAGATTAATATTTGTGATGCAAGATTACAAATAAGAAAAGAAAGCAGAAGAATGGAAATCTTACTGTTGAATTAAATAGTTGTTTCGATGTGATCCCCCATGCTATAGTGGATTCTTATAAAAATTATAATCCCCGGTTCAAAAAAAATGAAACCTCATATATTTCATGTAAATACATCCCTTTAAGTTCACATGGAGATATAATAGAGTGAGCAATACTAACAATAGGTTACACGACTTATAATTAAATCAAATACATAAAAAAGAGCAATGTGTGTTTGAGTGGGAGCGAAAATTCTTCGAAGAACCTTCTTCTGTTTAATGTTGGCTTCTAATTAGCAATTCATGTGTTTTGATTAAATCAATTGTTGTTCGTCTATCCACATCCAATGAAAAAAGTATTTAATTCTACATTGATAATTTATTAAATCTCGAAACTAGTAATTTGTATAGAATAGCACCCATAAATATGTAAACCTTCTACAACATTTAACAATAAATAAGATGATCCAAGTTTTCTTCTCACCTGACTCTTACTTATGAATAAAAAAGATATCATCACCTTCATGAAATTTTCAAGCACTTTGATGAGTTATGGTAATATTTTATATTTGTCATCTTGCTTAGCCATGTGTGATCTTTTATCAGTATACATGCCCAACAAAGGTTGTTAAAAATGGTTATGATGCATGCTTTGACAATATTGTGAGATCCATAGTCTTTTAAGGAGGAATGCCTTAAACAACTTCTGAAGGAGAATGACTAATAGTATGGTTCATAGTATTGTAGGAAAACTCAACAATAGGTAGCACTACCCTTAAGTGTGAATGGAATAGGTTAAGACTTATATTTGACGATTTGCAGGAAAGACTCGTGAAAATTTCAAGGATGCCTATAATATTTTCTATGAATGTCCCTTTAATTCGGGCATCTAGATCATAAATAGTCTATTATGGAAGATAATGCAAATGAACGATCACTTAGAAGAGGTGCTACGGGTGAATTGTCGATCATTACATGTCAATATAAGAAATGAACTATTTTTTTGAACCGATCAATCAAGATGCAGATAAAATCTTAATATTAAGTTGTTTAGAGATTTCGATTATTTTTGCAATAAATATTAATGAGAAACTATTATGAAAGTGCTGTTGGGATCATTTATTATTATTGTTTTTAATTTTTGTTATATTTTTACATGAAGTTTAACATATTTGATATGTTATTTAATTATTTTTAAAATACTTAAAATAACTTTTAAATGTTTTGAATATTTTTAAAAAGAAGTTATTTTTTTAAATAATAATAATAATATGAAAAAATATGTTAAATAATTATATTTTTAAAATAAAAACAAAAACAAACAAAATAGAAAATAGAAAACTGAAGTGATCCCAAAGAAGCCCTTCATAGCCGAAAATGAAGAATAACATAAAATTCTATTTTCATGGCAGTTCAGTCAATGCTGATATTATTGAAAAGATTCTTCATGAGGTTATCTCAAAGGCGCAACTGGCAAAACTGATGTAATCAATTGTGTGAATAAGATAATTTATCTCATCGTTATTTATAAAATTAGAATATTGGTTTCATGTTTTCCACAATTAATTTTTTTTAGTTTGTAGGAAACAACATTCAAAAATTTCAATATTTAAAATATAAAATGCCCAAAATATACAAGGGGATGTTTAGAAGAGTATTTAACTTTTAAAAATATGTACTATTATATTCTAAATTTGTTTTCATATAGGAGGATGTTTAGAAAAGTTTGATTCTCTCTGAAAAGTCGACACCATATCTGACTAATCGGAAAAAATATTAGGTCATGACTCCAGATGCATCCGGAGTCCAATAGTGGGGCGCCACGTGTCAAGTGGGCCCCACAAATTTTAACACTGACCAATCTTAGTGTATTGCGGTAGGCTTACTTGAAACGTGACACCCTACCGTTGGACTCTGGACGCAAATTGCGTCGGGAGTCCGGAGGTAATATTTGCTCAACTAATCGAGTATCTAGCCTCAGTTATCTCTAACTACTTCTCAGTTGTTGTCGCCTTCTTCTTTGTGGCCTTTGCCAAGCATCAGAGGTATATGCCTTATCCTCGTCGGTAACCAATTTCCCATCTGCTCATTCAAGAGCCATCAACTGATAATGTGAAACCTCTCAAGCCATCAATTGATAATGTGAAACCTCTCAAGCCATCAAGTGATACTGATCAACCGTCGGATAAAGCTCTGTATGGTCAAGTTTCCTCAGGGACCTCTCAAAAGAATAAGAACAAATGACCCTAACAATGATCGAAGGTTAGTCTACTGCCACCGGAGAGCAAGAATGTCAATCCATCTTTGTGTTAACCATGACGTACCGCTTCTCAGAGCTAGTCAACACCTTTGACTCCTTTTCTTGTGAAGGAATCCACTAGAGTGGGGAACCCCTCCACTTCTTCTAGGAAGGAGGAAGTGGGAAGTTACGACTGGAAACGGGGAATTTCCCCTCTCGGCGAGGTACCTACACTTCTTAAGATGCTAACCCAGTTTCATGGTCAGGATCAGATCCACTCTCGGTCAATGTAATAGGAGGTGGTCGGATGGCTTCACCCCTTATTTGCAAATTGATAAAGAATGGGTCAGTCGGCTGAGGCATAGCTGACCCTATCTCTGCTCTTTCCACTGAAGCCTCCCCATCAACACTGCTTGATGCCAACACACTCAGTTTCCTAATGTCTTTTTCATGACTCTCTTCTGAAGTGGCCACAAAAGATGGAGATTGCTTAGCGTTCCTCTCAACAATGGTTTATTCGTTGGTATAAATTTTTTGAACAATAAAAATAGTTTCAGAAACATAAACAACAAATTTTCTACTTTTGGTATTAGCTCCGGTGCGAACAATCCTGGATATCAGTTGACCAGCAACTACTGCGACTTTAAGGCAGGCAACCTTCCCTTGTGGCCTCTTCTCAGTGGCCCGAACAATAGCCAATTTCTCTCTTGCAATTTCTTGGGCATCCAAGGCCCCCTATAGAACTCCTCTTTCATTGACCCAAACTTCTCTGACCACAATACTCAATTGAGAATATGCGGTTCTAGGTACTTAAAGGTCGACAATTGCTGACTCTTGATTTTTACTCCACGGGCACTAAGATGACTCAGCATAGACTTCACCTTCTTAACACCACCTCCCGTTATGAGGACATAGATTCCGCAGCCACAAAAAGAACAGCTTACCGAGAAGCACATCTTCCAATTCTAATATTGTCATCAAATCCCAACAGCTGGCCAATAACTAGACATCCATCCCTGTCAACTTGAAATGTGAATATATAAATGAAGAGGTTTTTTGACCATGAGATCTCATTCGCCTACAAAATATCACATGGGTTATGATGGACGCAATGGAATTCAACAAGACTTGAGCTGAAATCACCCCATAACAATTGCAATTCACCCAAAGTTCTTGGCAAAGTGGCAACTGCAAATCCTACTTGAATTGGCCCCTATAGAACACGAGATTGTCCTAATGAGATCTGGAGATAACTTTGGAGCCATTCGAACAAAGCACGGAGAGAATAAGCTTGGAAGAGTGAAAGAGAGCAAACGAAAATAAGAAGGTATTGTTGCTTTAAGCAAAAATCCATCACCCCTATTTATATGATGAGGAGTTGAGTCGTCAAAGGGGAAAGAGCAAAATTACTCTATTTTAAAACTATGCTGACAAAAAAATCACTTCGACACATAATTTGAGACAAAAAATTAAATTTTATTTCAAAAATTGAAAATAACAAATGTCTTTCTGCAGCTTATCCGAGATGAAAAGGGTGTTACTCGTCATTGTAAATAAGACATTCTTGCTGGAGCAGCCTCTTGTACAAGACATCTTCCCCTAACTTAAATCAGTATTATCTCTGCTTGAACCCAAGGCATGGAAGATGATTCTCAAATAACTAGCAGCTCCACGTGGGTGCGATTGTTTCCTTGTGAAGGGCAGTTATTTTCAGTAGCCTTTGAAATATTTGTATTTCAATGTTCATATGTACCACCAAATTCTCATCTACATACATATAGAACACCTAAACTTTACATTTTATATTATTTCACCCAAATCTTTGATATCATATAAAATGTATCACTATTTTAATTTAAAAAGTGAAACACACCTTCATGTTTATAAGATGACATATATGCAAAAATTAAAATTTAAGTTTTAGATATATAAATACATAATAATCTTATTAGGGTTTCATAAAAAGCTTGAATACAACATATTAATAAAAATTCCTAGTCTTATTACCAATCCAATAAAATTCCACAGGTTGGTGTAACCCTAATTAATTTATTAGGTTATTCCTCTAAAAGGCTAAAATAATAAATACAGTTCAACTAAACATACACATATTTATTGGAGTTTTTCAATTCAAGTAACCATACTTTAAATAAACCATGTCAATTATGAAGCATAATCATGTAAATTATTCATATTATACATAAGGCTAAAACTTACATAACAATTCAAAGAAATTCTAGTAAAAAAAAATCACATAAACAGTGCTAAACTATTAAAAAAAAAAGAAAATTTACATACATTCCACACAATATTTGGTTATTTACACATACAAGACAAAGTTTGACCCCAATAACATCGACATAACCCTCCAATACCCCTCGAATAACCATCATACGCCTGCAATCATGCATGTGTATAACATACCTAAATATTTTTCGGTGATAAGAGACGTAAAGACATAAGAATTGTGTGCTATATATGTAAATGTCCCTAAAACAGTGAATGCATATCGTTAAGTTCCAAATGTCAGTATTATAAACATAATTGCATGTACATGAGGAAAATAAAATTTGAGGACTTTTCTAACCGTCTCTTTTGAAGGAATAAGTTTTATTCATTGTTTCAAAACATACAACAATAGAACACAACCAAAGAGAAAATCATGATGTTGTCTTTGGTCATAATGAGTCTAGGACATGTTCTTTGAGAACAAGTACAGTTTTGCCAGCACAAACAAGTATAGATTATGATAAATTAGAACAATGATATAGATATTTGATTACTGAAGATATTACACATGCTAACGCAATATGTGACTCAATCATAAGACTCGATGTGTCATCGAAAATTCTCCCCAATTCATTCATGTTTATTGGATCTTTACCTTCCAAATAAATTTTCCTGAATCAGCTAATAAAGTTGTGGATGGTGCACAAGCAAGCGCAATGTCACATTACTATTTCTATATTTTAGGGGCACTTAAATACATATTACGTAATTTCTATGTATTTACATATCTAACAACTAAGCTGTCTTTTACATTCATACCATCCAAATATTTCATATCACATCAAAAATACTGATATTTTAACTTTAAGAAAATGAAATGCACCATTTCATGCTCAGTTAAGGTGACTTTTATGATATATATATATATATATATATATTGAAGTTTAGGTATTAGATATATATATACATGAGAATTAAGTGGTATGCATTTATAGCTTTCATTTTTCAATAAGACATTGACATTTGAGTTGGCCCTTCAAATTGTTTGTTCTCAAATCCATGCACTCTTCAGTCACAACATTTTGAAGTTGGGCATGTTGATGATCAAGGGGGATTTGTGCAACTAAATATCTACAAGCACCAGACCATGATATTCAGCCAAACGATACAACCACATAAACATTAACAATATAAGGAGATTTTTGTTGCAATATTATATAAGAAAACATTCTTCAATGGTTCCTTAGCATAGCAAGTAATACATGAGTAATAGAGAAAACATTGTTGTGGTGTAAAAACAATGATGCTAAATAAACTTGAGTTAGCACTTAGCACAAACCCTTAAATAAGTTACCCTTGACATAAAATCCATTAGATGAAAAATATTACACGTGTCCATATCCAAGACGTGCAATACTGTGCACGCCTATTTCTATAGATGTGTCGATGGATCACAAGTTCATATTAATGACTCATATCAACAAAATAGATAGTATCTTCCTTGCAACACTGCGAAAGCTTCTTCCTCTATAACCTATCTAAAGTACTAATGTCACCTAAATCCTTCTACTCAAGATACCACATAGACATTAACAATATAATGAGATTTTTGTTGCAATACTATATAAGAAAACATTCTTCAATAGCTTCTTAGCATAGCAAGTAATATATGAGTAATAAAGAAAACATTGTTGTGGTGTAAAAACAGTAATAAACTTGAGTAAGCACTTAATACAAACCCTTCTACTCAAGATACTACATAGACATTAACAATCTAAGGAGATTTTTGTTGCAATATTATATAAGATAACATTCTTCAATGGCTTCTTACCATAGCAAGTAATACAAGAGTGATAGAGAAAACATTGTTTTGGGGTAAAACAGTAATGCATAATAAACTTGAGTTAGCACTTAGCACAAACCTTCGAGTTAGGGTAGAATCATTCCTACAGCCATAACCTGAATGGTTGTTGCCATCACATTTCAAATAAGATATCCTTAACATCAAATCCATCATTCTAATCAAATACAAAGATGCTTACCAAATAATAGGACATATTAATGAATAAATGAAAATTATTACAACCCCCTCCCTCACCCAAATAAAAAAAACATCATCCCTTTTCAAGTACAATAAAAAATAACAAGCAAGTAAAATTTAACAAAAAATAAGTAATATGATCATCAATAACGTTTTAAAAATATTACATACAAAAAATAAACATCAATTATTTAGTAAAACACACCTATCAAATTTTAATATTTTATTATACATTTTGTCACTGTTTATAAAATTTAAATATAATTTTTAAGGACACCCGTGTGTCCGAAATTTTTTTATTATGTTCTAATTAAACACATAACAGGTGTGTACGGCAAGTGTTGGAGGTGTCACACGTGTGTTTGTATCTGACACGTGTAGTACAGTGCACGCCTATTTTTATAGAAGTGTCAGTGGATCACAAGTCCATATTAATGACTCAAATCAACAAAATAGATAGTATCTTTTTTGCAACACTTTGAATTCCTCTATAGTCTATCTAGAGTACTAATGTCACCAAGACCCTTCTACTCAAGATACCAAATAGACATTGACGATATAAGAAGATTCGTTGCAATATTCTATAAGATAACATTCTCCAATAGCTTATTACCATAGCAAGTAATACATGAGTAAAAGAGAAAATAGTGTTGTGGTGTAAAAACAGTAATGCATAATAAACTTGAGTTAGCACAAACCTTTTAAGTTAGGGAAGAATCATTCCTTCAACCAAAAACTGAATGGTTTTTGCCATCGCGTTACAAAAAGTTATCCTTGAAGACATCAAATCCATCAGTCCAATCAAAGACGGAGTAAAATGCTCATCAAACAATCGGACAAATGAATAAAATGAAAATTATTACCCCCCACCCCCGTCCCTCCCCAAGCATCATCCCTCTTCTAGTGCAATAGAAAGTAACGAGTAATTAAAATTTAACAAAAACTAAAGCAATGCGATCTTCGATAACTTTTTTAAAATATTACATACGAAAAAACATCAATTATTTAGTAAAACACAACCATCAAATTCTAATAATTTATTAACCATTTTGTCACTGTTTATAAAATTTAAAAGTAATTTTTAAAGACACATGTGCGTCCGAAATTTTTTTTATTATGTTTAGAAAACAAAACCATTAAATAACATGTGTGTATGACACGTTTTGGAGGTGTCGCACGTGTCTGTAATTGACACATGCAGTACAGTGCACGCCTCTTGTATAGAAGCGTTGGTGGATCACAAGTCCAGATTAATGACTCAAATCAACAAAATACATAGTATCTTGCTTGTGGCACTGTGAAAGCTCCTTTCTCTATAGCCTATCTAGAGCACTAATGTCACCAAGACCCTTCTACTCAAGATACAAAATAGACATTAACAGCCTAAAGAGATTTTTGTTGCAATATTATATAAGATAACATTTTTTAATGGCTACCTAACATAGCAAGTAATGAGTAATTGAAAAAACAATGTTGTGGTGTAAAAACAGTAACGCATAATAAACTTGAGTTAGCACTCAGCACAAATGTTTAAGTTAGGGTAGAATCATTCCTTCAATTATAAACTGAATGGTTGCTACCATCACATTAAAAATAAGTTATCGTCGCATCAAATCCATTAGTCCGATCAAATACAAAGAGTAAGATGCTCATGAAATAATTTGAACACCCGACCCGAATAGCCCACACACACAACCACCACCACAAAAGCATCATCCCTCTTCAAGTCAATGTTCTCTTGTTTGATATCAAAGCCAAACAATCTTCTAGTTCATGGCATTTAGGGAGAAAAAACGTGTTGTGGTAAAAAATTGCATACCCCATCAATACATACCTTAGATCCTACACTCTTCCAATCCTTCCCCATATCCCCAACCATTGTGTATCTCATGATTGAAATATTTCATCTCCAATGCAAAAAAAAAAAAACCTTCAATTCATAAATTTTAGAGGATAAAAATAGCATTATAGTAAATATTGCATACCCCAGTCACCGCCAACTTTCAACCCTACACACTCAATCTTCCTGAGAAACCCAAAACGTGGTCCAACGAGATCTACAATATGAAGCATAAGCTAATGACAATTGGTCTTACAACCAAATTCCATTGAGAGTTATAATGCTTTCTTAACTTAGCTCCGAATTTTCAAAAAATCCTACAGTAAAATTTCAAACAATAATCCTTATACTTTTTTTCCATATTTTAACACTCAATCAACCCACATAATACTGAACAAAATACCTCAAACATACATTTACTAAAACACGACCATCAAGTTGTAATATTTTATTATTTTGTCACTGTTTATAAAATTTAAAAGAAATTTCTAAAGGCACACGTGCGTTCGAAATTTTTTATTATGTTTTAATTTAACAAATAACATGTGTATGACACGTGTTGAAGGCGTCACACGTGTGTCTGTATCCAACACATGCAGTACAATGTAAGCCTATTTGTATAAAAGTGTCGGTAGATCACAAGTTCATGCTAATAATTCAAATCAACAAAATAGATAGCATCTTCCTTGCGGCGCTGTGAAAGCTCCTTTCTGTATAGCCTATCTAGAGCACTAATGTCACCAAGACCCTTCTACTCAAGATACCACATAGACAATCACAATCAAAGGAAATTTCTGTTGCAATATTATATAAGATAACATTCTTCAATGGCTTCTTAGCATAGAAAGTAATACATGAGTAATAGAAAAAACATTGTTGTGGTGTAAAAATAGTAATGCAGAATAAACTCGAGTTAGCACTTAGCACAAACCTTTAAGTTAGGGTAAAATCATTCATTCAACCATAAACGGAATGGTTGTTGCCATCACATTAGAAATAAGTTATCGTCAACATCAAATCTATTTGTCCGATCACATACAAAGAGTAAGATGCTCATCAATTAATTAAACATATTAATGAATAAAAAAAAATTATTATTCCGTTGTGGTAAAAAATTGCATACCCCATTAATCCATACCTTAGATCCTACATTCTTCCTTCCCTTACCCTGATCACCAACCATTGTGTACCTCATAATTGAAATATTTGGTCTCCAAGGCAAAAAAAAACTTCAATTCATAATTTTTAGAGGATAAAAATAGCATTATAAAAAATATTGCACTCCCCGGTCACCACCAACTTTCAACCCTACACACTCAGTCTTCCTAACAAGCTCAAATGTGGCCCAAGCACCACCCTTCTATCTACAATATGAGGCATAAGTTAATAAAACAATTGGTTTTACAACCAAATTCCATTGAGAGTTATGGTGCCTTCTTAACTTAGCCCCAAATTTTCATAAAATCTTCCGTAAAATTTTAATAAAAAATCCCTATTTTTTTCATATTTTAATATTCAATCAACCCACATAATACTGAGCAAAATCCCTCAAACATACATTTTCATTCTCTTTCCTTTTATCTTTTATTTTTAGATTTTTATTAAACATATTTTACTTAGTGAATTTGGCCGAAGCAATAATTAATAGAACTCCATAGTCTAAAAATGGATATAACGCCTTAGTCTAAAATGCAATAAATATAAAGATTAACAAGCTTTATCAAACTTTGATCTCTTTTGAAAGAGAAAATAATTTGCCAAGTTCATATTATATCCCAACAAAAAATATCAATGTAACCAGAAAATCAACGCCCTAAACACGAAGTCACTATCAACCCTTCGGCTTTACAATAATGCATATAAAATCTTAATTTTACATGCCACTCACAAATTGAAGTACAATGGAAACTAAATTACATCGTGTTTATTTAAATTTAAAAAAAAAAAGGCAACAACACAATACTGCGAGAAAAAAAAAAGATATAAAATTAGGGGCATTTACCTACATCCCACACAATTCTGTTGTATCCACATATCTAACACCTAATCTTTTCTATTTACATGCATGGCACTTAAATCTTTAATCTCACAAAGAATGAAATACATACCAAAGTGTTATAAGTATAAATATAAAATTTTAGGGGTTAGAAATGTAAATACATAAGAATTGTGTGGCATGTGTGTAATATTTCCTTAAAAATTATGCTTAAAGTTAACCTTGAACTTAAGTTTCTCAATTATTCATCGTCATTTTCCTTAAATTCTGCAACCTTTTTATTATTACAAAATGCTTAGCTAACAAAGCTAGGCGTACAAAAGAAAACTAAGATTAGATAAAAATGTACAGTACTTAAAGAGCAGCCTGCGACTTAAATTCCGTAGAATTCCCTGTACTTATTACTCCTGTATTTTAGTAATCATTTGCCGACATTTAATCTCATGAGAGTTAATAAATGTGAAAAACCTTATTAGAGAATATTGAACCTCATCCACTCCTCGTATGATTGAATTTGAATATGCATATATTTGACTAGTCAGTCAAATATATATCATTTTTACTAAAGATATCCTCTACGGTTTGTTAACTAAAAAATAAACAAATTTCGAGAACTCTTTATAATACCAACATAAACAACACAGACTTGTAATATGTTGAAAATTTTAACAAGTTTAATAAAATACAAATGCTCCAAGATTTAATGTTAGCAAAAAAAAGAAAAAAGAGAATAACCAATTTGTAAGCACCCAAATTAAAATCTGAATTAGTATTGCAGATTTTAAAGCTAAATTAATAAAACTATGACATAATCACAACACAGCATTACAAATTTTGAAAACGTGGGACAACAAGCAACTGGACAAATGACAGTCCTAAATATTTAAGGGATAAGCTGGTACGCAAGAAACATAATTACTTTAAAACCTATATGTTCACAAAGAGATGCAAATTAATAATCACACCGCTACAGAAAAAAAAAAAAGCAAGGTTTTGAAAATCAGGCCGCACATTGAACCAGAAGAAAGTAAGGTTTAAGATTCAACAGTTCAACTGAGTTTGAACCAAGGATTGAACCAGATAATGAAGCAAATTTGAAATTATTTTAACATTACTTGAACACTATAATATAGATTGCTCACCAATTTAATATATAAAATTATGATTTACAACACATTGCTCTTGAATATTTTGAATATGATTCTAAATTAAATTTTAGAGATATTATATTTTAATTATTTTTATATTTTTAATCTAGATCTTTTATTTCTAGTCAACTAATCAGCAACAACAACAACAAAGCCTTAATCCCACTACATGGGGTCGGCTACATGAATCTTTTTTCTCCATTGCGTCCTATTTAGTGTCATATTTTCATTTAGTTCTAATAAATTAAGATCATTTTTTATACAATAAGCCCAAGTCTTCCTAGGACTACATCTGCCTTAATTAACATAAGTCGAATAAACATAAGTCGAATATAAAACATCTACTCTCCTGATCGGATCATCAGATGGTCGACGTTTAATGTGACCAAACCATCTAAGACGACTTTCTCTAATTTTGTTCGTCGATGAGGCTACACCAACCCTATCACGAATATAATCATTTCACATTTTGTCTGTAAGTGTAAAGCCACTAATCCACTTAATCATTCTCATCTAGGCAACACTTAACTTAGTATTATGCTTCTCTTTTAAAGGTCAACATTCAGCGACATAGAGCATTGCAGGTCTCACTCTTATAAATTTTTTCTTTCAGTATAAGCGGTACTTTTCTAAAATTTGGTCAATACTAAAACAAAATGATTCTTTAAAATTTGGACTACTTCGCTGGTTCAACCATCAATCTAAGTGATTCTATGTGAAAGCAATTTTGATTTAAATAAAAAACATTCTAGGACTGATTCGCAATTGAGTTGGCCGCCGATCTAATGCAGTCTTTAGAACCAAGGGAAAAATTTTATATGACATAAACTTTATGGCTTTATTTCTTGGCTGAAAGAAGCTTAGGAACAACTTACAAGAAGCTCTCCATAAAAAAATATTCAATTTCAAAATATGCATACACATAACAATCTCAAAATATGCATACACATATCCATTTATACAAATCTCTGATACCAAGGTCACTATACTTCAAATTCAATCAAGTTAAAAATGGGAACAGATTGAAGGCATTCAAATTCATAAGCAAAATAAAATGAGCCAAACCTTTGCAGCTTCTACGAAGAGACCAATGTTGAAAGATTTATAATTCCAAAGGCAACAAAACTCTTGCTGAAGACCCATTCTTGTTGATAAATGCCAAAAAAATATAAAAATAAAAATAAAAACACTAAAACAACAATTACATTTGAATATGACACATTTTTAACAGCATTAAAGTTTTCATAAAGCAAACTAACGAATATAACTTAGATCTAAAAAAAGCAGAAACAAATATATGTGAGTGGAATTCTGCCACGTGATGCCCAAATAATCATGTTTTACAATCCTAAAATAATCATAAGAAAAAAAATCTTACTCGATAGTTCTTTTCTTTTTCTTTTTTCCCTCATGTTGGTTCATTTTCTTGTCCACTTTTCCTTGTACCGCATCTGAAAGCTTTCTTTTTTTCCTTTCAGTATTCATATTTTCTGAAACAAAGCCCACCCTTCCATTTTCCCGTAATTGGTACTCATTCCCCTTGTTCTCCTTCCAATGTCTCTTCTCTTCAGAATTCTTCACAGAATCCAAGGCTTCCATCTTCTTCTTGCTACTCCCGCCCATCTCCTCCTGTTGCTCGAACACTGAATTCGCTGCATGGGCTTCCACTTCATAATAATTTCCTTTCCTCTTTTTCTTCTTCGTCGTATGTCTATTATCATCATTTTTGCTGGCGCACTCTTCCTCTTCAACATGGGAGATTTTACGGTGGGCACGGATATCGCGATGTACAGCCACTAGCTCTTTAAAAGCTGTGAGAGAGCGCCTCAGGTAAGCAGTAACCTCCGGTCGTGCACCCGTATCAGAGGCGGCAAAACGGGAGAGTACTGCCGCCGCCTTCGAGAGGGAGATCGGATAAGAAGATGTTACCTCACCTGCTTTCATCTCAGATTCTCCACTGTCACGTCAAGGGTGTTTGGTAGCAGGATTTAATTTAAACCCTGACAAACGTTAAGAATCGCAAACTTCGGCAAGTGCTCTTTGGGAGTCGGATGTTGAATCCTGTCTCTCTTCTGTTTTGACTTAAATCCCGAATTTAGTAAATCCCGTTGGAGTATGGATTAGGGGAGTAAAAACATCTGGCAGGTGCAACAAAGCTGAAGCAGTCAGTTCACACTCCAATTTAAACCTAGCAAATTACATAAATTAAATTTAAAACAATCCAAACAAGAAAACAAATATGAGGAATGAAATAAAAAATATGACTATCTGTTCGAAAAAAAAATAACCATTTTCTTTCCTATGCAAACTAGATCAGCACAGAGAGTTGCATTGCTACAAAGATTTATCAATTCCATCAAGAATGAAATATTGTTTCCTACACATGAGAGTGCTACTCCACCAAGATTTATCCATTCCATAAGGAAAGCAAAGCAATAGCATTAGAAAAAGAAGAAATATAGCAATAAGAAGTAAACAAAATAAGAAATTTCCATAAAGAAGTAAATCAAGAAAAAAAAAACTAAAGTATAGCTAAGAAAAAAAAAACATTTTCACGGCATCCAGCGGCGAAAAGAAACGGCATGAACAAGCAACGAAGCATCTTCAGTGGCGAAAACCAAAACAATGATCAAGAAGAAAACGATCGGATGAGCAAGCAACGAAAAGAAAAACATCCAGCGATATCTCCACGGAAATATACAAATCGGAGAGCAATCGGAGAGCGGAAAATGAGGTTACCAGTGAGAACAATGTAGGATTGCTGCGGAGGAGTTCTGCGAACGGAAGACGGAGGAACGAACAGCGAACGGAAGACGGAGGAGACGGATGAGTGCCGAGGAGTGCTGCGCACAGGATCGACAGACGCTCGTGCAACGGGATGCAACGGGATGGAGAGATCGCTCGTTGCGAAATTAGGGCAGAGGAGAGGAGACGGAGGGCTGGCGTCTTTCGACGGAAAAAATATTGAAATCACGCCACGATACTCCGCGCGACGCAGAAAAAAAAAAAATAAAAAAAAACGGCGCAGTAACACGGGGAATATTCTCCCTCGTGTTATTCATGTGTTATTGTGTGTTATTCATGTGTTATTGTATCCTGGGAATATTCCTGGTGTTATAATAACACAATAACACATGAATAACACATAAATTACACACAATAACACAAGAATAACACGGGAGAGAATATTCCTCCGTGTTACTGTGCCGTTTTTTTCTCTGTCGGGAATATTTCCCGTGTTATTCAAGTGTTATTGTGTGTTATTCATGTGTTATTGTATCCTGAGAATATTCTTGGTGTTATAATAACACAATAACACATCAATAACACATGAATAACATGCAATAACACATGAATAACGCGCAATAACACATGAATAACACAGGAGGGAATATTCTCCGTGTTACTGCGCCGTTTTTCTTACTCCGCCGCGCGAGATGTCGTGGCGTGTTTTGATTGGCTACGCACTTAAAAATAAGATGCGTAGTACTGATGTAATATTTCTTCCTTTCGACGGGATGCAACGGGATGGAGAGATCTCGTTGCGAAATTAGGGCAGAGGAGAGGAGACGGAGGGCAGGCGTCTTTCGACAGTGTTTAAAGGCGGATCGTTGGTGATCCGCTTATAATACAGAAATAGGAGGAGTTTTTAGTAAAAGTTGCCTCATTGGTTTTTCCAATTAGGTGATGTAATTTCGAAAATATCAACGCTCCAAATAATTTGTCCCAAATGCACCCTTAAAGGAGTAGGAGGGGTCCAAAAAATTTAAGAAGGCCTGAAATTTTGCTGGTTTTTTTATGCTAGACATCCAATTCTTAAATAAGTTGGGGAATTAATGGTATTGAATAAGCTACTATATATATGAAGTGCAATTGAAGACCACATAATTTGCCTCAAGAAGGTGATCCTTATACTTAGTTTGATTTCTAATCATCCATATAAATCATGCAACCAAACAGGGAAGAACCAAAAGGTTGGCTTCATTCCAGTCCCCCCAGCACTTGGTAAATTTAAACCAGCTCACAGTAAGAGTATCAATCTTGAGTTTTGTAAGTAGGTCAGACCAGACTCTTTGAGAGAAGCCACAAGTAAAAAAGTGATGTTCTAAAGATTCTTCATCAGCGTTACACAGATAGCAGCTGAAGGGGCCCCTTAGTCCCTTCATTTTTAAGATATCATCAGTGGGGAGTAGTGAATGCCAAAGTCTCCAACATAAAAAGGACATGGAAGGTGTTAGTAGCTTCCCCCAAATGACTTTACCCTAAGCAACAGGATTCCAATGGAAGAACTTATGATAAAAGGTATGCAGACAGTTTCTGTGAGGAAGCTTGCTTAGTGATGATTTTGTCCTTCTGATCAGTAGAGAAAGAAGTGTCCTTAATCAGATTAATCTGATCACTTGTGAGTATTGTATTCAGTATTCTGCAGTTACACTGGTCATCAGACCAATAATCTTTTACTTGACTGTGAAAATTGGGATTGGGGCTAGTACACGCAAGCTTCTCTCCATTCCACACCCATTGTTCCAACCAAAAGTTAATTTGGCCCTCTTCCAATTCCTAAATGAACAGATCTTCAGCTTGATTTTTAACTGTTAACATTTTGGACCAAATCCTGGAATCCCATAATTTTTTATTAACAAGAGTTGGGTGCACAAATCTGCAGTACTTCCCCATCATATATTTAGCCCACAGACAATCTTGAGCCTTGAATTTGATCCATAACTTGCATAGATTAATAAAGCTTAAGTGTTAAAAATCCTTGAAGCTCAAACCCCCAGCCTGGAGAGGTTTACAAACTTTCTGCCAGGATAGCCAGTGGAACTGTTTCTTCTGTCCAGCCCACAGAAGTTTGTTAAAAATCCTACCCAGGAGCACTTGTGTACCCTTCTTCATAGTAAACATCTGAAGGGCATAAGAAGGTATGAAAGCCATAATACTTTTTAGTAATGTAATTCACCCCCCATTTGATAAGAAGGAGTTGGTCCAGCAATTGAGTTGGGCTTTGATGTGATCAAGGAGTTGGTCCAGCAATTGAGTAGTAAGGTACTTAATAGGAAGAGAAGCAAGGCTGAAGCCAGTGTAGTGACATATCCATTGTTTGATCTGAGATTTAGTGTTAGCACTAACAAAAAATTGACATTTTTGCAGGTTTAGTTCCATACCTGAAGTATGTTGAAAATGCTTAAGGCCTTGATACAAAGCCTTGACAATAGTTTTGGAAGCATTAGAGAAATTTATGATATCATCAGCATAGGACAAATGACTTATGTTAATATTGGACCTATGATGATAAGCCAAGTGAGGAGAGGTAATAAACATCTTATTTAGTAGCCTTGAAAAATAATCCAACGCTAAAATAACGATAGTAGGAGACAAAGGATCACCTTGTTTAATTCCCCTGGAGGCAGTGAAGAAGCCATGACTTTTTCCATTGATCAGAACAGAATGTGCATTGCATTTCAACCATCTTCCAATTAAGATAATGAAATCAACAGAGAAGCCCCTGACATATAAAGTTTCCAATATGAATTCCAAATTGATAGTATCATATGCCTTCTTTATATCAAGTTTGAAAATGGCATTATTCCCTCTACATTTCCTGTCAAGGTCCAGCAAAAGCTCCTGAGCCAACAAAAAATTGTCTGTAGTATTTCTGCCCTTAACAAAAGCCACCTGATTAGAGCAAATGAGGATTTGGAGATGTGGTTGAAGACTAAAAACTTTGATCTTGCTAATCAATTTAGAGATGACATTGGATAAGCTGATGGATCTGAAATCTCCTCAGTTCCGTCTAGTTTAATTTTTTGGTATCAAAGTGATAGTGGAAGAAGTAACATACTTGGGAGGATCAACACCATTGAAAAAATTCTAGGCAGCCTGAATGACATCTTTGCTAATTTTTTACCAAGAAACCTTATAAAAGGTGGAGGTAAATCCATCTGGCCCGTCAGACTTCTACCCATCAATGGAATCTAAAGCATCTTTAATCTCATCCTCCAATGGTATATGAGTCATATATAGTCTTTGCACATAATCCTGATAGTCAGAGAAGAGAGCAATCTCAATATTAGATCTAGAAGTTGGCCTGCTAGCGAACAAATTTTGGAAATAACTAACAGCATCTTGAGCAATCTCCCCAGCAACAATGAGGTTCAGAGGATCATATTGAATTTTCTTCTGAAACTATTACAGGCATAATGAAAACTAGTGTTTCTGTCTCCCTCTGTGAATTTAGTGGTAGCAGCCTTTTGCTTAAGAAAAGTTTCATTATAACTGATTTGGGAGAGAAGGGACTCATTTGCTTGGTATAATTCAGCTTTAGTGTTTAGTCCCATTTGAAATCCAGCTTCCAACCTGAAAAACTCCTCTTAAGCAGCTTTAAGCTTATCTTGAACATTCCCAAACTTATCCCAATTCCATCTTCAAAGATGTAAGGCTACCTTCTTTTGTAGTTTCCAAAGATTAACCCATGGGTTACCATTAGGCTCAACAATCCAGACCTTGTCAATTTCTTGGAGAAAATCAGGATGCAAAGTTCACATGTTCTGAAATCTAAAGGGGGTGCTTCCAGAGCTAGATGAGTTTTGGATGGAACAAAGTATAGGTCTATGGCCAGACCCAGTCAAAGCAAGATGAGAGACAATAGTATAAGGAAAAGTTTAGAACCACTTGGAATTGCCCAACATTCTATCCAGCCTCTCCCATAGAGTGCCCCTCCTCCAAGTAAATTGCGGGCCTTGAAAGCCCAGATCAAAAAGTGCAGCATCCTAGATGAAATCATTGAACCTGGCCATAGCAGAAGGCAAAAGAGAATTGCCCCCTCTTTTTCAGAAGGTGAAGTGACACAGTTAAAGTCTCCTCCCAATATCCAGAAGGAGTCAATAAACAGACCAAGATGCAGTAAATCTTGCCAAAGGATCTGCTGTTGACTAGCTTGGTTGCTGGCATAAACAAAAGTAGCATTCCCCAAATGAACACCAATAGAGAATTGAATATGTATGAATTGGGAATCGTTAAGTAGCACAAACCATTGTAACTCAGATCTAGCAAAGATCCAAATTTTATTGTTCAAAATGGCAAAATGTGTAAACTTAGGGAACTTTTTAACAATGTTTTGAGTATATTTTGTGACCAAGGGTTCTAAAAAAGCAAAGCACCAAATTTTGTGAGTTATGATGAGATATTTTAATCTCTTGATTGAGGAGGGATGTGCCACTCCCTTTATATTCCAACATAAAAAATTGATCATTAAGAAAAGGTTTTCCCCTTCCCTCTAATTCTAAGATGTGGTTCAACTTGTGGATTTATGGAAGGCCCCTCCAGGATTGAACTTCTAGAAGTTGTTTAATTCCAGCCTACCTTTCTTCTTTCTGTTACTTTTTTGAACTTGTCACTCGTCAGTTAGCACATCAGTGAGACTATTAAGTGTACGGTCATCAAGCTTGTGTGGATTGATATCTAAAAGTCTCTCATCTTGAGTAATATCCTCCAAATGTCTCTTCTCAGCAGGAGAACAGTTAAGTGCCACTTAATTATTGACCTCCAGATCAGCAACAGCTATAGTAGGGCTATTCAGATTAAAAAGGTGTTGAGTGGCATCATCAGAGTCAGGGACTAAGAATATCCCACCTGAAACCCTTCCCCCCTCAATTGCAGTGACTGCCTCTAACTGAATAGCAGCCTATACACTCTCCTTATGAAGTCCTGGATTCTTCTTTTTGGATGGTGGATGAATTCTATAACACTTGTCCAAATTATGCCCAAACATTCTATAATGAGGACAATATATAAGTCTTTGCTCCACCTCAATGCTCTGCCAGAAACCCTCCTCTTCAGATCCAATCCAGATCCTATTCACATCAAGAAGGGTTATATCTCTTTCAACTAAAACTCTAGCTGTAGCAGATCAAGCCATGTTGTAATTTAGACCATCTACATTCAAAGGAAATTCAAGAGCCCGACTGATATTAAAAAGTACATTTTGATGATAATACTGAATAGAAAGATTAGGTAATTTGAACCACATTGGAACAATTGGAGGCTCTTTTTTAGGATCAAACCCAGGAGTCCACTTCACCAGTTTCATAGTAGTTCCATCAATCAGTAGAGACTGTTTAGCAAAAACTCTTGCATAATCTTCCTCATTGGATAGTTTAATTAACACATGTCTACCATCCAATAAACCCAATTTCCATGCCCCAATGAGCTTAAGGTCCTCAAAATATTTCCTTACATAATCCATCTTAGGATGTCCATATTGGAATTTACCAATTAAGGTAAACTTAATTGATTCATTGAGGAATTGAATTTCCTTTATGGAAAGAATAATTGCTGGTTCTCCATCCTTCAAACCTAAAAGGTTGACATAGGGGCAGACCCCTTTTCCTGTTGCAGCATCATGAAGGGCCTGGGGGAACACCAAGTGATCAAACAAATTGGAAACGTCATGCCCACTGCCAACCACACCTGCATATGTAGTCTTAGTCCATTGGGCATTGGTTTCTACATCAATAGGACATTCAGAGGCCATTGACCTCAGCCACCAGATAGCCAATGAAACAGTAAAGTTTCAGAAAGAAGCCAACCCGAGGAGGTGTATAAGAAAAATCTAACCAAAGTGGGTTAGAGCAAGAAAAAACAGAGAGACACCACACCAATAGCCCACCAAGCTTAGGAAGCAATGGAACAGTAACTGAAATTCAAACAAACTGCTGCTCGGGAAAGACCCAAGCAAAGCAAAGCCACTTGTCAAAACTTTTTGCCAAGAAAGAAGGTCACCCTGAGACAAAAACCCCAAGCTCGAACACCTTGCACCACTGCGCTGCCGGGAGAGAGCCATCAGAGCCTAAACCCTAGAAGAGCAAAACCAGTCTCAGCCGCCATTATATATATATATATATATATATATATATATACAGA
>NW_018225623.1:120287-150205 GCF_001263595.1 Phalaenopsis equestris | reverse complement strand
TATATATATATATATATATCTTCTAATATATTTTCATAATTAAGGACTTTTTTTGAATTTATGTAACCCAAAACTTACATATCATATAAAAATTTCACCATTTTAATTGAGGGATTTACGTACATAACACCAAAAACTTTGAGATTTACATAATTTACACAAAATTTACTATTTACGAAAAAAAAAACTTTGTCACCTCATATTATATTATCATCATCTCATTCTCAAGAAAAAATTATGAGAACGTTATCCAGATGTTGCTGCATTCAGACAACGGACACGATGCACTGATCACGGTGGGTGGAGAGATTTTTTCTCAATTGCGATCGATGCATCGCGGTCGTTGTCCGGACACAGCTCTGCGTCTGGACAACGTACTCAAATTTTTTTTTCATTCATAGACGACTCTCTTGCCCCCCAAGTTTGCTCTAGCCGAACACCTTTACTTCTCCATTTTTCCTTCAATGTTTACTTGAAAACAATTTCTCCTTTTGTCTCGTACTCAAACTTGAAAGTGTTTCTCGACAACCTCTAATTCCTATTGTGCCTATCATAGTCAGCCTCTCCCATGATGAATTCGTAGCGATCAAAACCTCTCACTATTTTCAATTATTGTCGAACCTATTAACTCTACTTTGTGAAATTGAAATTAGTAGTAGCTCTAAGGGTCTGTTTGGGGCAGCTGCAGCTTATCCAAATAAGCAGCTTATCCGGATCACTTGGTGATCGGCAGCTGATTCGGATAAATTAGCTGATTGTTTGATTTGTATGTTTGAAGAACAATTGATTTGCAGTTGCTTCTGAATAAATGACCACTCTATCCTTGATCCTTATATCTAAATAGAAATGGTTAGCAAATCATCATTCTTTATATCTATTGAATAAGAAACGTAAGAAAACATACTAGATAAAACATAAAAGATATATAAGACTTGTCCATATTATAATTAATGAATAGTAAAAGAAATGAGATGTACAGAAATCACATCGCAACCAAAAGAAGCAAGTCTTAATCTAAAATAGAAACTCAAGGGGCAATATAAACTATTTTAACAAATAAGCAATCCAATAATAAATCAAACAGAAATGAGATAAGAGTACCTATAGCATAATGAATGTAGCTTGCCAAGAAGGCAGCGTTTAATACTCAAGCTAATGTATAAAACTATAACTCCAGGAGGGATCAAAAAGCTTGCAACAAATATGTTTACACCAGTAAGAGTATTAAACACTGCAGAGCTGTCAAGAAGCAACATTACAATCACAATTATATTTGTCACTAAACAGATAAAAGGAACACAATATGTGCAGAAGTTCCCCACGTGTATATGCAGGTAAACAAAATTGTATCTTATTGATGCAAATTTAGAAACTTGGTATTAAATTAATAATAATTATGCAATATAACCCAAAAAATAATTTAACTTTTAATGAAAATAATTTATCTTTAAAACTTCTTTTAACTCCCAATTCCCTTTTACATATAGAAGACTACTCAGAATTCATGAGAAAAATAAGATAAAACACAGACTTAATATATAAAAATAAGTTTACAAAATAAAAGAAATAAAAAATACAACTTATTTGACAATCCTTCCTAAACAAATCCCTAAAAGTTATCTCCAAGTCTTTCTCTCTTTACAATCACTCCCAATTCTCTTTTAGAAATGTAATGAAGAAGAAATCTCTCACATTCCCTCTCCTCTTACAACCCTAGAAGTAAATTTCATTTTCTCTCTCTCTAACTCACACCACTTCATCTCTCTCTCTCTCTCACGTCCCTCTCTTTATAATGAGAAGTCTTCTTCTTTTATTTTGGGCTGCATCCTTTGGAAAAGAATTTAAAATTCCCTCCAAAAGTCAACTCTTTTGAATTCAAAAGATGTGTCATTTGATCCAAGAGTCATGTCCCTTCATAAAAGAACCATCCAAAGCGTCTAGATGCATTGAATTACTCCAAGGAGTGTGTAGAACAAGTGTCCTTTTGAAATTCCTTTTGTCATTTTTGCTCCAAATGCCTAAAAATGGTATACTTGCAACAAAAAAACAAAAATATCATTCTTTAAAGTACAATATCACCAAAAATAAACATAAAAATGGTTCTTAAATAGTATATTCTTTTTGTGTATCAAAATCCACTAAATTTAAATGTTACTTGTCCTTAAGTGACATTTTTATTACATAAAATCATATGAATTTAGGATAAAGATTAACTTATCACTTCTATACTTTAGTTCAATAAATAGAATAACAAAATTTAAGAAAAACATTTAATAACTTAGGTTCAAACTCGAAGTCTAGGAACATCAAGTAATCAAATTTAAGATTTTTGAATATCTATTCCTTTCAAGAAGAATTGCAACTTGTCATGCTGAGGTCATTTAGAACATTCATATGAAAAAGAACTTCATAAAAACTTTGTTATAAATGCTACTAATACTTCAATACAAGTTTAGAAAGTGTAATAAAGCTCCTTCTTTAAGTTGATTCAAGTGAAGCTAATTTTTTATTAGACATCTCCTCAAACTTCTCCTCACCCATTTTTATTTTATTTTATTTTATTTTTTTTTCTTTTAGGATCTTTTTAATCCTTTCTGTTCTTTTTCTTTTTCTTTTTCTTTTTTGAGGTGAGGATTACTATATTTGGATAGCCTTTAATAGTTTTGAACTTCACTATCCTCTTCTTAAAGTCAAAACTCCACACCTCTCCTTACTTACTAAAGTCATACTAGTTTATGATTTTTCATAAAGCCTCATTCCTTTTTTCTTACATGAAACTCTAAAATTCTTAACACTTCAAAAATACAATTTTCCTTTACTAAAAATAGAAAAACATAGTCTTATCCTATCATACCAAATATCTTTAACTTTAGAATTGACTTGCATTATTAAAAAAACCTTTTACCTAAATTTACTTTAATATTTATAAACATAAGTATAGTCATTTAAAGATAAATGTTAATATCCCAGGTCATTTTAAATAAATTTTGAAAAATATAGTTACTTAAGGACAAATAAAATTTAGTTTTCATCATTTCAAAAGAAAAATTTCTTTTCCCTCAAACCTAAATTTTTAAATGATTTTAAAAATATTTTAGTATAAAATTTATTTTAGTATTAAAAATATTTTAGTATAAAATTTTAGTTGGTGAAAGAAAACGGTAAATGCATGAAAATAAAAACTAACCTGTAGATGATTTCTGAATATGAAATTGGTTATGGTATACTGTAGGTACTAACTATGAAACTACATACATGCTTTAAAGTATCAAATAAAACATAATATATTCTAAAGAACTTGCTGGGAATTAAAACAAAAATATTAAAACTAAAAAACAAAAATTGAAAATACTACACATTCAACAAGATCAAACTAAAAATACTAAAACTAAAACTGAAGAGTAAACATTCTATAATTACTATTACAAATTACTGGTCCACAACACAACATAAAAGTATGAATATAACTATCTCAAATAAAAAATGCAACATAATACAAACAAATATACAAACAATACATAACATCAAATCAAACTAAATCTAAACTGTCAGTCCTCATCTCCTTCCTCACCATCATCATCATCTTCTTCTTCTTCTTCTCTTGCTTCTTCATCTTCATCATGAATGGGAGCATAGGGAACAAAGCTGGGGTAAGCAGGAAAGTTCACGTTAGGTTCACCCATGAAGTGTCTAACCTTTTGTTAGGTTCACCCATGAAGTGTCTAACCATAGCATTTTGAAAATCTATATCATGTTGAACTCTCCTCTACTGATATTCATCATTATATGCATTCCTTGCATCTATCGCTCCCAACTGAGTCTGTATATTAATGATATCATGTTGTTTAATCATGAGTTGGTCCATAATACCTTCGAAAGATGCAGAACTAGAAGTAGATGCCCCTGCAGCAGATGTAGAGGGCCTGTCCCTTCTTCTACTTCTAGATTCAACAAATGATTCTACTCTCTGAATCATGTGCTTCCCAATCGGATTCTGAAGCTGTAATCTCTCTTCATTTCTATGGGATTCAACTCTTGATTATTCACATAAAGTGAAAATCAGGGTAGGATATCCCAAGCCTCTAGCAGTAGCACTACCAGCAATACTCCGAGCGTGATGAACTATAAGTGCACCAACGTCTATTGCCTTCATGTTATGAATGAAATAGTTCAACACAACTCAATCTTTTGTAACATCAGCAAGATGATTTGTAGGTAAAAGTCTGGCAGAGATGAAATGGTGCCATATTTTTGACTGAATAGTTAACATAGAGTCAGGGAAGTTAACTATCTTGTTATTCTTTATTTTCCACTCCCCTCTTCCATTAGTTAGAAAGGCAATGACTTCTTCCAGTGATGAATCAGTGATAGCAAAAGCGACAAATTCATCATGGAAGACATTTCTAAGCCCATAAAATGCATTGATCCTATCGGAGGTAAACTCAGCTTGCATAACTCTCAACATAATATGATCTCCTGCGGTGATTCTTAAGTTTGCATAGAGCTCTCGGACTATCGGGACAATTCCTACGGCAGTGAAGTAGCAGAATCGCCCCCAGCAGTAAAATGCATTAATCCTATCGGAGAAGGATAAATAAGACTACTCAGAATTCATGAGATCTATACGATAAAACATGTACTTCATATATAGAAACAAGTTTACAAAATAATAGAAATAAAAAATACAACTTATCTCACAATCCTTCCCAAACAAATCACTAGAAGTTCTCTCAAGTCTTTCTCTCTTTACAATCACTCCTAATTCTCTCTTAGAAATGTAATGAAGAATAAGTCTCTCACCTTCCCTCTCCTCTTACAATCCTAGAAGAAAATCTCCTCTTCTCTCTCTCTCTAACTCAGGCCACTTTTTCTCTATCTCCCTCACGTCCCTCTCTTTACAATGAGAAGTCTTCTTCTTTTATTTTGGGCTGCTTCTTTTGGAAAAGAATTCAACATTCCCTCCAAAATTCCCTCCAACAGTCAACTCTTTTGAATTCAAAAGATGCGTCATTTAATCCAAGAGTCATATCCCTTCGTAAAAGAACCTTCAAAAGTGTGTAGATGCATCGAATTAGTGTCTAGATGCATTGAATTATTGTGTCTAGATGCATTGAATTATTCTAAGGGGTGTGTAGAACAAGTGTCCTTTTAAAATTCATGTAAAAATTTGTCTTGAACCACTTTAATTTGAAAAGGTCGTACCTTGGGCATCATACGCCAACACTATGGATTTTGGCGCATCATGCAACTCTGGATTTTGGCGCATGATGCGCCAGAATCCAAAATTGGCTCTTTTTGCTCCAAATTTCGCTCATTTTGCCATTTTTGCTCCCAATGCCTAAAAATGACATACCTGGAATAAGAACACAAAAATACCGTTCTTTAAAGTGCAATATCACAAAAAATAGACATAAAAATAGTACTTAAAATAGTATATTATTTTTGTGTATCACTTATCAGTTTTTGTAGGTATGAGCTTTTTTTTTGCCCTCTTATTCATCCATTCACAGGCGGCTCCATCCTTTGTCAGACGCTTCTCCGCCTTGAGCTTATTCTCAGCGGGAGTCTTCTCAGCTGGAGCCTTCTCAGCGGTATTCTCCTCTACTGCAGAATTGATCACGACATCTCAACGGGCGGAGCAGTGGAGAAAGATGGGTGTTTCAGAGGTCTTCAGCTCGAGTGGAGCAGAGGAGAAAGATGGGAGCTTTAGATGTTTGTATACTCCGCGATAATTCATTTCCACGGAATAGAGCCAGGGGCGAGGCGAGGGAGAGAGGCTCCGCAATTGATCTACCAGAGCATCGTGTGAAAAGAGCGCGAGAGGAATATTCCTCTAAATGCTAATTCAAGGCGTCGGTCGCAGGGTCGATCCCTCGGCCCCGTCTCTTGAGAAATTCTAAACTGTGTTATTGAATAAGTTATTTGAAAGCATGAAACAAACAATTCAAGCGGCATTTTCAAAACTCCACCATACTTATAAGCTGCCCTAAATGATCTCTAAATCCTTACCTCCATTGCTCCCTCCAGCATTCTTCAGAAGATCTTCCCCAAACTGTTTCCAGAATATCACACCAAGTTTGTTGTGCGGGCTAGATCCCTTCTAAAATGATAGCTCTATAATATTTTTTGCCCTCAGTCGACAAAGTATGCGATCTCTAAAAGTTGGAAGAGGAGAGGAACATGAAAGCAAAAAGGGAAGGGAACATGTGGACAGAGTTTTTAAGAGGCTCGTAGACCCTATAATGTTAAAAAATAATAGTACACAATCGCCACGATACCTGTGACAACTGATAAACGCTCTAGAAACAGCAGGTCGGTTTCTTAGTTCTGATCAATGCATCGCGACAGTTGTCCGAACATATCTCTACGTTTAGACAATGTATGCAAAATTTTTTACATTCACAGACGACTGTCTTGCCCCCCAAGTTTGCTCTACCCGAACATCTTTCCTCCTCCATTTTTCCTTTGATGTGTACTTGAAAATGATTAATCTTTTTTTTGATACTCAAACTTGAAAGTCTTTCTCAACAACCTGAAATTCTCTATTGTGCCCATTATAGTCAGCCTCTCACATGATGAATTCACCGTGATCAAAACCTCTCACTATTTCTAATTATTGTTGAACCTTTTAATTCTACTTTGTGAAATTGAAATTGGTAGCAGCTCTAAGGGTCTATTTGGGGTAGCTGTAGCTTATCCAATTTATCCGGAGCAACAGCTGATTTGGATAAATTGGCTAGTTGTTTGGTTTGTGCGTTTAAAAAACAATTGATTTGTAACTATTTCTGGATAAATAACCATTCTGCCCCTGATCCTTATATCTGAAAAGAAATGGTTAACAAATCATGATTCCTTATATCTATTGAACAAGAAATGCAAGAAAACACACTAAATAAAACATAAAAGATATATAGGACTTGTCCACATTATAGTTAATGAACGGTAAAAGGAATGGGATGTACAAAAATCACATGGCGACCAAAAGAAGCATGTCTTAATCTAAAATAGAAACCCAAGGGGCAATATGAACTATTTTAACAAATAAGCAATCCATTTAATAAAACAAACATAAATGAGATAAGAGTACCTATAACAGAATGAATGTAGCTTGCTAAGAAGGTGGCCTTTAATATTCAAGCTAATGTATAAAACTATAACTCCAATAGGGATCAAAAAGCTTCCAACATATATGTTTACACCAGTAAGAGCATTAACCACTGCAGAGCCGTCGAGAAGCAACACTGCAGTCACAATTATATTTGTCACTAAGCAAATACAAGGAACACAATATGTGCAGCAGTTCCCTACGTGTATATGCAGACAAACAAAACTATAGGTTATTCGTTTTTCTAAGTATCAGATTCCTTTTTGGCCCTCTTATTCTTCTATTCACAGGCGGCTCCATCTTTTTCAGACGCTTCTCCGCCTTGAGCTTATTCTTAACGGGCGTCTTCTCCACTGGAGCCTTCTCGGTGAGATTCTCCTCTACTGCAGATTTGATCGCGACATCTCAACGGGCGAAGCAGAGGAGAAAGATGGGAGTTTCAGAGGTCTTCGGCTCGAGCAGAGCGGAGGAGAAAGATGGGAGCTTTGGATGTATGTATTCTTTGCGATAAGTCGTTTCCATGGAGTAGAGCCAGGGGTCAGACGAGGGAGAGAGGCTCTGCGATCGATCGACCAGGGCATCGTGCGAAAAGGGCACAGGAGGAATAATCCTCCAAATGCTAATTCAAAACGCGGGCCGCGGGGTCGATCCCGCGGTCCCGTCTCTTGAGGAATTCTAAACTGCGTTTTTCAATAAGTAATTTGAAGGCACGAAACAAACAACTCAGGCGATGTTTTGAAAAACAAACAATTCAGGCGGCGCCAATTATAAGCTACCCCAAATGGCCACTAAATCCTCACCTCCATTCCTCCCTCCAACATTCTCCAGAAGATCTCCCCCAACTTGTTTCCAGAATATCACGCCAAGTTCGTTGTGCGGGCTAGATCCCTTCTAAAATGATAGCTTTGCAATATTTTTTGCCCTCAGTCGTTAAATGATGTGATCTCTATAATCTGGAAGAGGAGAGGAACGTGAAGGAAAAAAGGGAAGGGACCATGTGGACATAATTTTTAAGAGGCTCGTAGACCCTATCATGTTCAAAGATAATGGTACACAATCGCCACGATACCTACGACAACGGATAAACTCTCCATAAACAGAAGGAAATACTGTTAACCCTTTGTTTCGTTGGCGATGAGACTTGATGGCGGGAGGAGCGAAAGAAGAGTTTTATTTTTTAGTTATTAGATATATTTTGAGTGTTTTTTTTTTTTTTTGTATAAACTAAGCATTTAGCATGTAATATGTAAATCTCAATATTTTGGGTGCTATGTATGTTAATCCCCCTTTTAATTCTTAAAAAGTGGAATATACTTTTCATGCATAGAGAATGTGCCATGTATGTAAAAATTGAAGTATAGGTGCTAGAAATGTAAATACATAAGAATTGATTGGTATGTATGTAAATATTCCCTTAAATTGACATTATTTAAGTTAATTTTAAATAGTTCACCTGATTAATAATTAATAAATATATTATAAAAAAAATAATTATAATTATAAAGTCTTAATAAGTAGCTACTTCATAGTTGATTAATAAATATTAATTGTATACCCAATCTAATTAATTTAATGAAATTATAGTTAATTATTAATTATTTTTGAAAAAACAGTCAATTGTTAATAAATAAAAAATAAACTATTTCTTAATAAATAATTAATTGTATACCCACTCCGCTCCAGCATATGTCCCATTTATGGTATATGAGTCATACCTAACAAAAACCTTGAAATTAATGGACTTAAAAAAATAAACAAAATCATATTTAAACCAAACACAAATTTAAACTCAATCTAAAATTATTAATATTAACATAAAGCTAAATCAATGCTTAAATTTAAATTAAACATAAACTTAAACTAAATCAAATTAAAACTTTAAATAAATTCCAAATTAAGCATAAGTTATAATATAATAATCTAACATAAAAAACAAAAAAAAAATTCAAACATAAACTAAAATAAACTCAAAACTAAATTATAAATCAAAATTGAGTTAAAAAAACCTAAATTAAACTAAAATGAAAATAAATTTAATTAAGACAACTACAATATGACTTGAAATTAAAATTGACAACTGAAAAAGAAAGAAATATTTACAGATATATACTATTATTTTCATACACATACGACTTGGGTGGTATGTATGTAAATACTACTAAGAAAAAACCAAATAAAATATAAACTTAAATGTAATTTAAAACAAATGAATTCAAGAAATATAAAACAAAGATAAATCTAATTCAAATCCACCTAAATTTGAAGCTTAAAATCAAGGATTAAGGGTCTATTTGGGGCAGCTGGAGCTTATCCAGCTTCTACTGATAAGCTGCTGATTCTGATAATCCGCTGATGAGCAACCGATCCGGATAAGTTGTGTGGCTGTTTGGTTTATGCGTATGAAAAATAGTTTATTCTGGAAAAATGATCATTCTGCCCCTATTATGAATAAACTGTTTATCTGTTTGGTTTGTGCTTTTGGTAAACAACTTTACAAATTTTTTTAGTTAAATTAATAATCTGTGTAGCTGAATTTATTATTTTCTCAAATGTCACAACATGAAAATGTAAAAGAGTTGAATAACATTTATATAAATCGAAAAGTTCCGATTACATCAAATAAGCATAAGGACATATACCAAAGAGAAGTACACATTCACACACTAATATGTATTAAAATATGACCAAAAAAAATATGTTAAAATTACAAGGAAAAATATGACAATATTGACTTTAAAATGTAAAAGCACATCACGACGAATATTGCCCAGTTTTGATCCCTCAAAACCCCGAGCAAACCTGTCTGACTGGGATATCATTGACACGGAAGAACTCGAACCATATGCGGTGGTCTCCCGTTGTGGTTCTATCGAACTCCTAGTAGTTGTGCCCAATTGGGATATAGTCGAAAGAGTTGCACTGCCGGCCCACCTGAAGAATTTTCAGTCTTCAGATACTTGTCCCCACCGCGGGCACCTGTAAAACCGTCTCCCGAAGCTATGTGTCTGTCGTGACGTGACTAGCAAGGACCTGTAAAATTGTCTCCCAAAGTTTCTCCTCTAAAACTGGATAAATGCCAACAAATTTAAATTTTTTGGCTGACGGCACCGCCTGGAATAGTTTAAAAAGTTTTGTTAATAAAATCAATACAATTCAATATCTTTAAAGTAATATTCGATTTATATATATACCTGTAATTTCTCAGCCCACCAATCCTCTGGTGCATCAATTGTACGTTTTGCTAGATCACAACCCATTCACGTTGATCCCATTTTTTGTTCTTTCCAAATTTTCCAATCCTTCTTTAACTGATCCCACTTGTTTTTCAATTTCATTTGTTTTTCAATTTCATTCTTTCAATTTCATTCGATCGTAATCTCTTCCGGTCACTTCCTTGAATTTAACCATAATATTTTGTCACTCTTCTTTGTTAAAAAAAGTTGTGAGTCTATTTCCCACCTCAACCTCCCTCAAAAATAGATCACATAATACAATGATGACCTCTCTATCTCACATGACTGATAATCCAGCCTCTTTAGCTTTATTCATTAAGTTATATATGTTATGACATAATTCAAAATTTAAAAAATTTAAACTAGATTTAAACTAGAAATGAAGTATATCTTTGAAATCTAAAAACAAAAAATAAAACAAGCATGCAAATCTAATAATCCATGGACATCAACACATATCGCTGTTTGTTTATCACAGAATTATATTACCTTCATGTGAAACATTAATTAGAAGAGAAAGTAACGTGCCCATGAAATTATAAGGTGTTAAGATTATTTTTTATTTATCTTCTATAAGGTATGAGAAACAACAGAGAAACCATCAAGCTGACACATAGGGATCCAAATATATATATATATAATATATATATATATATATTTTCGGGTAAGGTAGCAAAGAGAAACAACCAAAATGAAATTAAGAAGCCCTCACACTACAGATTTCGGGTAAACCCATAAAGAGATCATCAAGCCATTATAAAGGAATCCAAATACATGTTCTCGGGTAAGGCAGCAAGAAGAGCAGAAGCCGAACACCAAACATGTGTTCAAAACTATAAGAATGATCTCCAACGTATATTCAAAAAAAAGGGCAGCAAGAAGAGCAAAAATCGTGCAACAACAACACAAATATATTCGAAAAAAAGGGGCAGCAAGTCACTTAATTCTCATGAATCCACGTATCCATCACCAAAAAATAATTTTTTCAAACATATCAACTTACCTATGCATGAACATGTGTATTTAACTTTTTAAAAGTTAAAATGGTGATATTTGTTATGTTCTAGGAAAGATTTGAGTGGTATGTGTAAAAATTAAAGTTTGAATGGATTTCTCTTAATGGTATGGGTTAAAAAAACCCTTTATGCCATTTTTAGGCATGGATTCACCCAAGGACTCAATGACCCCTTCCTTAATGACATTTTAGGCATAATAACCATGTAATTCCCCTTTAATCCTCTTATTACATGCATATTAGTGTGATTTAAGGGACTTAAGGTCCCTCCATTTGGAAATCCAGGTCAGTAAAACCATAGCATATTTCAAGTTGATGTAGGTGTGTCGGGGTTTACCTTATAGGCGATGACAGTTCTCTGGGTTCTTTGTCTCCTGACACGAGTCCAACAAGGTGTGCTATAAAGACCGAGCACGAGTGCATCCAAAACATGATACGGGTTTGCTAAACTCTCTATGTCTCAGTATGGGTTTAGTGTGAGTCTTGCACATGCATGCCATAAGAGAAAAGGCTCAAGAGCGTTCAAACTATTGCTTCGGTGTGCCATAAGACTGAAGGTGCAGGTGCACCCAAAGCCTGATGCATGTGCGCTTGGGACATAAATTTTCCTTTGAAGCATTTGATGCAACCTAGTAATCGTAATCCATAAGACACCTCATAAGAGTGGAAACTTGTCTCTTAGGCTTGAAAGAGCGCACTGAAAGGCCTTGAAGGATAACTGGAACTACAAGGAACAATGTATGTGTAAAGTATGGTTGAATTATGTTCAAGTGGACATCTCACACATACAATATCAAAATGTGATACCAACAAAAGACCCTTGATCCCGACTTTCTTTATAGATGTAAAATACAATGTATGCGATTATATGCTTGATTTCCTTAATAATTATTCTTAATTTGCAACACAGTCAAAAACTTGATCCAAAAGCAAAAGCTAAGTAAGTTCTCCATTATGAAACAAATAAGAATACAATTATAATATTTAAATATCAGATACTATGCAAGTATACGCATCGTTATTAAGTAATATAAGACTTTTTTATTAAACCCCGAATATCGAACCCACAGGGATATTAACAATATGCACTTTAAAAAACTAGAAAGTTTATAAATTTTAGATGGGTTTAGAAATTTTAGATGGCAAAAATCTACTTAGCACAATATTCTTACTTAAACTTAAGATACTAAAATAAGAATGTAAATTCAATTTCTTTTGTAATTTTTTTATATATGAAAATAAAATAAGCAACTAATTAACTTAACTAAATACTTGCAAGATCAAGATGAAGTGCAAGATGAAGACAGTATAAGTAAAATATTTTTTTCCTTATCATGAATCAGTAATAAGTAGAGAAATTCTGTTGTGAAAGTATTCTAAATGTGTTGTGCCAAATAAGAGTACTAATATTCTTTATCTTTACTAGAATTGCTATAAAAAACATTGGCTTATATATAGTTTGAATAGCCTTGAGTTTGAATAGCATATAGTTTGAATAGCCTTGAAGATCGGTTAGGTAGGGAAGATACTAGCTCTCACTCTAAAGTTCCCTCTTCTCCTTCCACCTGGGGGCTGACATATTATATCAAAACCTAAAACTATAAATCAAATAACTATAAATCAAATTGGTATAAATCAAATTGGGGGCTTTAGTCGGTCACTCTAAAGTCCTCTAATTCTATACCCTTGAAAAGTTTATTTCCAAATTTATTTGCACTCAACCCCATGAACTACATTATCATCCATGAAATTAATATGTGATTCCAAACCATTTCTTAACTGAGAAAAAACCATCTCGGATCTTACATGTTCTCACAACAGGTATTAACATCTTAATTAGCCAAATCAAGAAGTAAATGAAGTTCAAGGTTTTAAATCTGAAGCCTATCTTCCAATATTGAAGCCTAATAGTTCACACAACTTCCTTTCAACACTTAATCACTTATCATTTTAAGGAAAAAAATAAAGAAAACTACTCAGAATCTATGGAGAAAACACAGACACATATGAGTTTAAAAGTAAAAATCACGCACACAAACAAGAAATCTAAATTAAAATCAAGTGTAGTCATAATGATAAACACTGATCTCAAATCCTCTCTACGAAATGACTTGAAGTTCCTTTGAATTCTCTTCCTTCACTCACAATACAAACTAAACACTTAAAATAAAATAAAAAGAAAGTGGTTTCGGCGACGGCGGCGGTGGCGACTTGGATGGATGATGACTGTAAAATCTGATGGGTGACTGACCTTTCGTCTTGATGATCCAAGTCTTGTTTTAAATAAAATCCAAAAGGTGTCTTGGTGTCCCTTCAAAATGTGTCTCCATTCAACGAATCTTTTAGAAATGGCCTCCTTAAAAACCAATTGAATGAATTTTCGTGTCCATGAGATATTTTCCATGTATTTACCAAGGGTTGCTTCAAACGCCTCTTCAAAAATTTGTCTAAATTCAATGAATCATCAAATAACTACTTCCGGTGCTTAAGCGCGGGGTAACTGACGACGACTTGGGCGTTTAGGCGCCCCAGTTCATTTTTGCACCTTTCTTCATTTTTGCCCCTTTCTTCATTTCTGCTCCAAAATTGTTTTTTTTTCACTCATTTTAGCATTTTTCATCCATTTGATTCCACCTAAAAGAAAAACACACAAATACATTTCATTAAAGCGCAATATCTCAAAAATAGATATAAAAATGTGTATAAAAATACTATATATTTTAGGTGTATCAAAATCCCCCAAACTTAAGATGTTACTTGTACACAAGTGACTTCAATCTTTAAAAACCAACATAAGTAGATGATGCATATGAGTTTCTTTAGGAGTTACCAAAATTTTGATGTAGAAATTTAGTAGCTCAATTTAAAAAAAAAATTAGTAAATGAGACCAATTTAGTGTTTAAAAATTTTTAATGTTAAGAAATATGAAAATATGAGTTTCTATCTAATTCAGAAATATTGTAGATTTTCCAAATATAGAGTTTAGGTATTTTATTTTCTCTACTTAAAAATTTTATTAAACATAATTTTACTCACTATATTATATCCTTAAGCTTAAGAGTTTCTCAAGTCTTATACCTTAAAAAGATCAGATGTGGAACTAATTTTTTATTAGACACTAATCCTAAAGCTTCTCCTCCCTTTTTCTTTTTCTTTTTTTTTCTTTTTCTTTTATTTTCTTTTTCTTTATTTTCTTTTTCTTTTTCAGGCAATGATTACTATATTTGGATAGACCTTTAATGGTTTTGAATTCCACTCTCTTTTGGAATTCCACTCTCTTTAATAAAGCAAAGAGTTGATATTTTTCTTTCACATAAAAAAAAACATAATAATAATTATGAAAATTAATTTCAATAAAAGAAATTTAAGTTTTGAAAATAAAAATCTAAATCTTCTAAATTTTTTAAAAATACAAGTTTTCCTACTAAAGATAATTACACTATATTTAACATTTTCCACACTAAAAAAATTTTAACTTTAAATTTTTCCTTATAACTATAATTTTTAACTAAATTCTCTTATTCATTTCTATATTAAAATTTTATTTCCCTAATATAACTTCATATACATAATCATTTTCTTTAATTCAAAATAAAATTTATTTGAAATACATTCGAGAACAAATAAACTTTTAAGTTTTTAAGAAAATTTTTAATCCCTCCCCCAAACTTAAATTTTTAATAAAAATAAAATATTTTAGCATCATATAAATATTGATAGGAATGAAAATTTAAAATAAAATGCTTGCAATAATTTTCATATCCTAAATATGAAAGTACAAAAATTAAAAATAGGAGTAAAAAAATTTTAAATTGATCAAATTTTAATTTTCTTAACATATAGAGATTCATTAGACTTCTATGCAGTGGAGTATAACATAAAAACAAACAAACACACTAACAAACATATATGACTGCAGCTTAAAGAAAAATAGCTGGTAGTAAATTGAAAATTTTAAACATGCAACTTTTAAAGGTAAAAAAGTTAGCTAGACTCTGAACCTTCCTAAGATTCAGAATTAAGTTCATCACAGATTAAGTTCATAGAATTAAGTTCATCACAGACTAACTAAATACATTAAATAACACAATTATCACAATTACTACCATTAAACATAATAACTACAAACAAAACACAGATGCATCATAGTAGGTGTACGAAACAAAACATAGCAGCCTCAACAATAACAACTAAAAATAAAACACAAAGTATAGAACAACTGCACTAACAACAGTTTAACAACAGCACTAACAACAGTTCATAACAACACATACACTAAAAAAATCAAACAAAACTAAAGATCAAAATTAGTCATCATTCTCCTCTTCATCATTACCATCACCGAGCCAAAAAACTGTAGGCTTATATGGTGGATATCTAGGGTACTGAGGAAATACAACATCTTGGTTACCACTCATAAGGATTTCCATAACTAGGTTGAATTCACAATCATAATCACTACGTATCTTCATATACTCATCCATATGCTCAATAAAATCTTCTAAGTTTGATACCTTTTCCACAGAATAGTTCACATTGTCCAAAATCCTCTGTAATAATTGTGACTGAGAATCAGATCAATAAGTCTGACCTCATGATGTAGAAGCATGTGAAGTAGAAGATCGTGATAATGAAGCAGCAGAACTACTAGAGAATCCACCCCTTCAGCCAAAAATAGAATGATGTGAATAAGATTTCACATTCACACTGGTAATGGGCTTTAGTGGCTATAAGATCTCCTTCCAGCTGTCAAATCTAACCCCAACCTGCTTGCATAAAGAAAAGATCAAGGATGCAAATCCCAAACCTGCAGTAGTAGCAACAACGACAGAACTGCTAATAGATCCATGAATCAAAGCTCCAATATCAATAGGCTTAAACTACTGAATGTAATAATTCAACGTTGCTCAATATCGAGTCACTTCACTCAAATGATTTGTAGGTAGCAGACAAGTAGAAATAAAATAAGAAATAAAATAATGTCATGCAATGTCATGCCTTTGTAGTGGCATTCAACTTTGAAGCAGAAAAGTTCACTCTTATTTCATTTGTTACCTTCCATAACCCTCTCCCAGCAGTCAGAGATGAAATAATCTCGTCTAGCTCCTCCTATGTAGGACTATAGTTTGAATAAAAACACAAATTACTCAGGGGAAAATGATAAAACAGATTAATTAATACAGGAGAAAAAGGAACTGTCTTCCCCCCCACCATGATTCCTTCTTCATTAGCTTCAGGGAGATTCTCATAGAACTCCCACACAACAAAAATCACTGTGACAACAGAAAAATAACAGAACCGCTCCTAATGGCGGCGAACAATCAAATCTTCAACAGTTCCTCCCGGACTTTTAAAACACCGCTCAAAAATTAACTTTCTCAATTGCAGTGTATCACTATATCAAATCCTGAGCTCTCAAACAGACAAACTTGTTTGAATCGAATGGAGCCTTCCCCTTACTCCTCGTCATTCTTGGTGCCATTTCTAAAAAATGTATAAAATTCAAAATATATTCTACATTCAACTCCAAATCACTAAACTAAACTCCTAAAAGCTTAAATTAACAAATTCATGCCTTTTCCATAAATTTTTCTCAAATTTTTACCATGAATAGTGATTTTCTGGTAACTCATGAATGTGCCAAAATACATGGTGAAAATAAAAAATTTTTGCATATAAGTGAAACTCTAACCTCAAGAATACCAAATCTAGCATTTTTTTCTTTAAATCCCTAAGAGAATCTTCAAATATGGTGAGCCCTAGCTTCAAAATCGTGAAAACCCAAGGAAGAAGGCAAAGAGAAGGTGCGTTAATGGAGTTTTTCGAACCGGTTTTTCACTTAAAATCGTTTGTGAACCAATTTTCATGAACCGACTCTTAAGCGTGAATGGTTCGGTGCTTAGGCACCTATCTCTCAGTTTATGCAGCGCTTAAGCGCGGGTCTTGGTGCTTAGGTGCCAGTGCACAAATTTTGATTTTTTTGATTTAAATGAAATGCACGTCTAGCCTAAGTCAACCAACTGTAATTGGCCTCAAAACACTTTAAATATTTTTCCTTCCCTCTTAAATCTCCTCTTACTTAAGATTCACCAATCTTAACTAATTCGATTCAACACACAATAACACGGAATTTCACACAAACAAAACACTTATATTCATTCACAAACAATTAAAAATGTTTTCAAATAATAGATTCTCCATCCAAATAGTCTCGGATGTGAAGATTCCTAATATAAACACTATACAATCATAACATTAAAACACACTAAACTCACTTAACATTAAAAAAACACTAAACACTTAACATTAAACAAACACTAAATACATAAACTCTAAATCACAAACTTAATTCCATTCCCTAGTTGATGTAACGAATTCTGCATCACAAACTTAATTCCATTCCCTAGTTGATGGAACGAATTCTGGTCTATCATTAGTCTCGCCTTCAACAATTGGAATGTATATATGAAAGAACAGACGATGATTAATAACTCTAATTGAATCTTCTTCAATCAATTTATTCTTCAGACACATAGCCTTGTCCGCTTCTTCTATAAAATTAGTATGGATAAACTGCATCTTAAGTTGCCATCTTATATGATCCAGATGTGCGTTAACTTCCATCACTTTTGATTCAATTAAAGCCACGTCAACCTTAATATTAGTGATTTTCTCCACTACTCCTTCGATCCTAACAGCAAGGAAACCGTTATATAACTCTTGCGCACTTTGACTAATAAACTTCTTTATCATTGCCTCCTCCTTCTTTAAATCACTCTCCCAAGATGACATATTTCTAAAACCCTCTCTTTTTCATTTAGGATTTAGGGTTAAAATCTAATTGTGGTAAAATCTTTACATAACCCTTCTATTTATAGGCTTCAAACTATTTATAGGCTTCAAACTCTTCCTATAACTTCTAGTCATGTCCTAGAACTATCTCCTACATCCAAGCTAACCAATCCTTGGTTAAAACTTCTAGAAATTTAATTTAACACATATTTTTTAACTGTCGCGCTTAAGCGTTGGATTTTGGTACTCAAGCGCCAATGCCATATTTAGCACCTGCCAACTTAACGTCCAAACACTCATTCTAACATGTCTAAGTCATCTATTAAGGTCTTAGAATAATCACTAACTTAGTATATAAAAAAAAAATACTACCACAATTTTCTAATTCACACACAACACACAACAATAAAAATAATAACACAAATAATTATGGGTTGCCTCCCACATAACGCTTGGTTTAACGTCGTTAGCCCGACGTAACCAGTACTTATTCTGGTTGATCCAACACCAGAAAATCATTTAATTTAAGTTGTTCACCTAACAAGTAGGATTTCAGTCTATGACCATTCACTTTAAATATTTTATCAGTTTTAGGATCTTTGATATCCACAACTCCATAGGGATAAACTTTCATCACAATAAATGGGCTCATCCACTTGGACTTATGTTTGCCTGGAAATAATCTTAATTTTGCATTGTAAAGCCAAACTTGTTGCCCTAGCTAAAAATTTTTAGTGAGAATCATCTGATCATGCCACATCTTCATCTTTTTTTTGCCACATCTTCATCTCATCTGATCATGCCACATCTTCATCTTTTTTTTGTAAATCTTAACACTTTCATAAGATTCATTCCTTATCTCTTCAATTTTATTTAATTGCAATAACCTTTTCTCACCAGCATTCTTTAAATTGTAGTTAAATTCTTTAATAGCCCAATATGCTTTATGCTCAAGTTTAACTGGTAAGTAACATGCTTTCTCAAATATTAGTCTGTATGAAGACATTTCTATGGAGTTATGTATGCAGTCCTATAAGCCCACAAAGCATTGTCAATTTTAGCCGACCAATCCATTTTGGTTGGATTTATAGATTATTCTAATATTCTTTTAATTTCACGATTGGATAATTCAGCCAAACCACTTGTCTGAGGATGATAAGCAGTAGTAATTATATGGTTTATATGATATTTCCTTAATAATTTCTCCATTATTGCATTTCTGAAATGACTTCCTCTGTCAGTTATGATGACTCTCGACATCCCAAATCTACAAAATATGTTCATTTTTAAAAACTTTGCAACACTTTGAACATCACATCGAGGTAAAGCAACAACTTTTATCTATTTAGATACATAGTCTACTGCTAATAGTATATATAAATTTCCGAAAGATGGTATAAATGGTCCCATGAAATCGTATCCCCAAACATCAATTATCTCAACTTCTAGTACATAATTGAGGGACATCTCATTCCTCCTAAAAATATTGTCTACTCGTTGACATCGATCATAAGTTTTGATATAAGCGTTAACATCTCTAAAGATTGTAGGCCAATAAAATCCAGATTATTAAATTTTGTATGTTGTTTTATCAATACCAAAATGTCCCCCAAAATCAGAATTATGACTTTTTTAGACAATTTTATAAGTTTCTTCTAAATTATAAGTTTCTTCTAAATGCACACATCTTCGAATAATTAAATCCTTTCCTTGTTTATATAAAAATGGGTCATCCCAAAAATAATCTTAACTTCAGATATAAATTTTCTCTTTTGTTGGTATGTCATTCCATAGGGTATAATATCACTAACAATAAAATTCACAATACTGGTATACCATGGAACACGCCACTCATTAACTTTGAACAATTCTTCAGAACAATAACTTTGAACAATTCTTCATCTGAAAAATGTTCATTAATTTTTTTTTCAAAACTGAGTGGTTTTTCTAATTCAAGTCTGGACAAATGATTAACAATTTGATTATCAGCTCTCTTTCTATCTTCTATTTCAAAGTCAAGCAAAAGAAGAACCCATCTTATCAAACTTGGTTTTGCATCCTTATTTTTCATTAAATACTTAGTAGTAGAATGATTTGTATGCACAATACATTTAATTCCAATTAAGTATGATCTAAATTTATCAAAAGCATATATACTACTAATAACTCTTTCTTAGTTGTGGTATAATTAATTTGAGCTTCATTAAGAGTTCTACTAGCATAGTAGATAACTTTGAAAATATTATCGTGCTTTTGTCCTAAAACAGCTCCAATAGCAAAATCACTAACATCACAGATTAATTCAAAATGTTTTCCTCAATCTAGCAAAATAATGATTGGTGTAGTGAGGTGTAGTGATTAATTTTAGTGATTAATTTTATTTTAATAATTTAAAATCTTTTAGGCACTCTTTATCAAAATTAAAAATCACATCTTTTTCAAGTAAATGTCATAGAGGCTTAGTAATTTTTTAGAAGCCTTTAGTATAACACCTGTAGATTCCAGCATGCCCTTAAAAATTCCTAATTTCCTTCACAATTGTTGGGTGCAGTAAATTAACAATTACTTAAATTTTTGCAGGGTCTACTTCCATTCCATTTTCTGAAATTTGATGTCCTAAAACTATTCATTTTGCTACCATAAATTGACATTTTTCTCAATTAAGGACTAAATTTGTTTCTTCACAGCACTTAAGAACTTCTGACAAATGTTCTAACATGATTCAAATGACGTTCTAAACACTGAAAAATCATCCATAAAAACTTCATTCCCTTTTTCAAATAAATCACAAAAAATAGCCATCCTGCATCTTTGATATGTTGCTGGTGTGTTACATAAACCAAAGGACATTCTTCTATAAGCAAATGTATCATAAGCACTAATAAACATTGTTTTCTCTTGATCCTCAGGAGCTATTTGTATTTGGTGATAACCAATATATCCACCCAGAAAATAAATGTATTTATGCCCAACTAGTCTATCCAGCATTTGATCTAGAAAGGGTAGTGGATGATCTTTCCTAACAGTGAGATTTAATTTTCTATAATCGATGCATATTCACTATCCTGTGACTTATCTTGTAGGTATTAACTCATTATGTTTATTCAAAGTCACAATCACTCATTCTTTCTTAGAAACATAGTGCATTGGACTAACTCATGCACTATCTGAAATAGTGTAGATAATTCCAACATCTAACAACTTTATAATTTATTTCTTAACAACTTCTTTCATAATAGGATTCAATCTCCTTTGAGGTTCAGCCTTGGGTTTGTAGTTCTCTTCCATATGAATTCAATGCATACAAATTGAAGGACTGATTCCTTTTATATCAGCAATTGTCCATCCAAAGGCTTTCTTACAACTCTTTAAAGTTTTCATTAAACTTTCTTCTTCTTTTGGAGTTAACTTGAAAGAAATTATAATAGGTAATGTAGAGGATTCACGTAAAAAGACATACCTCAAATGTTCGGGAAGCAACTTCAACTTAAGTTCAGGAGGTTTTTCAATTGATGGACAAAATGATGTATCTTTTTTTTTCATGCCCAAAACTTCAAAAAAAATTTTAACATAATTTGAATCTTCCTTATATAAATCATTGTATTGATCTAAATCCTTTTCTTGTTTGTGTTCCATCTCTTTTAATTCAAATTTTTCTTCATAAGTTGCTTTGAAATGTCATTCACTTAAATATCTTATAATATACATTCTATAACATTCATCATCTTTACCTTTTGCATGATATTTCATTGATTTAAAAATATTAAATGTAATTATTTGATCATTGATATGCATTGTTAATTCTCTTTTATGCACATCTATCATTGTTCTTCACATCTATCATTGTTCTTCCACATTGTTCTTCCAGTGGATAGGAAAGGTCTCCCCAAAATGATAGGTATCTCCTTATCTTTCTCCATATCTAGCACAATGAAATCAACATGAAAGATAAATTCATCTACTTTCACAAGGACATCTTATATAACTCCCTTAGAATATGTTATTGAAAAATATGCTAGCTACAGAGTTATAGTGGTAGGGGTTATTTCATCAAATCCCAATCTTTTAAATATTGATAATGACATAAGTTTGATGCTTGCTCCTAAATCACATAAAGCTTTCCCGTAAAATCTGTCTCCTATTGCACTTGGAATTGTAAAGCTACCAAAATCTTTAAGCTTTTCTGTAAGCTTTTTCTGAATTATAGCATTGCACTCCTCACTAAGTGCAACTGTTTCATTATCTTCTAACTTCTTTTTTCAGTTAAGAATATCCTTCATAAACTTTATATAGCTTGTCATTTTTTCTAGAGCTTCAACAAATGGAATATTAATGGCAAGCTTCTTAAAAATTTCCCTAAATTTTGAAAATTGCTTATCCAACTTTTGTTGTCGAAGCCTCTAAGGAAATGGAGGTGGTGGTTTTTCTAAATCAACTTTAAGTGGAGAAATAAGTCTCTCTAAACCTTTCAAAGCATCCTATTTTGATTCTTCAATCTCTTCTCCCTCTACTTCAGTCTCTTTTTGAACTCTTCCTTCTAATTCTCTTCCACTTATAAGTTGAACGGCTTTTACTTGCTCTTTATACTGGTCTTTCAGATTTACTTCCTTATTCCTTGGGATCTGTTACTTAATGAATTTGTTACTTGTCCTAACTGATTCTCAATATTTCTAATTGTAGCTCATTGACTTTGTAATTGATTTCTCATTTATAACACCACTTCTTCTATAGGCAACTTCTTCTTCTTAAATTGTGGATTACTGTTAAAACCTGGAGGATACGTAGGTCTATAATTATTATTCCTTTGGTTTTTCCAGTTTCCCAATGAGTTTACTTGGTCGTTCCTCCATTGCTAATTACTACCACCCAAAGTATTATTCCAGTTAAAGTTAGGATGGTTCTTCTAACATGGGTTATAATAGTTTGAATATGGGTTATTCTGCTTATTATTTATGGCATTCAAAGTCTCTAATGATGCTTGAGAATCTACTATTTGACCTAATAAATTCTCTTCAATCATGGAAATTGGTTTAGAAAAATTAATTCTAAATTGATCTAACTTCTCTGAAATTGCTGCAACATGATTTTCTAGCATGGAAAAAGCATCAGTTTCAATAATATTGGCTACTTTATTTATATTTACTCTTTCAGAAGGCCATTAAAAATTGTTTGTAGTTATTTCTTCAATTAAAATATAAGCATCATGAAATGGTTTTGACAGCAATGAACCACCGACAATGCCATCGATAATGGATTTAGGAGATCCAACTAATCCATTATAGAATGTCTGAATTAATAACCAATCTGGTATAGCATGGTGTGGACACTTTCTTAAGAGTTCTTTAAATCGTTCCCATGCTTCATAAATGTATTCTCCTTTAAACTGACAAAAAGATGTAATATCATTTCTAAAATATCATTTCTAAAAGATGTAATATCATTTCTAAACTTCACAGTTTTTTATGGTAGAAAATATTTAGCAAGGAATTTTTGTGCTAAATCACTCAAAGTTCTGATAAATCCAGATGATAATGAATGTAACCATATTTTAGCTTTATCTCTTAATGAGAAAGTAAATAATCTAAGTCTTATAGTATCATCTGAAACACCATCAAATTTAAATGTAACACATAATTCTAGAAAATTAGCAAGATGTAAATTTGGATCTTCAGTTGATGCTCCCCTAAAGTAATTATTTGATATCATTTAGATAATAACAGGATTAAGTTCAAATGAATTAGCTACTACAACGGGTTTTTGAATACTACAATGAAGTTCATCCATCGTAGTGTTTTTTTTGCCCCCCCCTCCCCCGGGGTTCTCTTAAATGTCTAAATTCTTCAACATTTTGATTAGTTTGATTTGTCATTTCTTGAAAATTTTTTAGTAATTTTTATTTTTTTAATTTTTTTAATAGTTCTTTTTAATTCAGAATCGTAAGACACAAGTCCTGTGGAATCTGAACTACGCATACATTACTATAAAACACATATAAAATGAAATAAAAATAAAAACACACAAACAAGAATAAAAATAACACTACAATATTCCTACAATAAATCTTAAAGTTAAAATAAGACTTTGTAAAAATAGAAATTTTTAATTTCTAAAAAAGTCTTTTGAAAATTTTTGCAAATTTCTATAATTTAACTCTCTTTTTTTACCTCCCTAGCAACAACGCTAAAAACTTGATCTCAACTTTATTTATAGATGTAAAGTGTGATGTATGTGATTATATGTTTAATTTCCTTAATAATTATTCTTAATTTGCAATAAAGTCAAAAACTTGATCCAAAGAAAAAGCTAAGTAAGTTTTTCACTATGAAACAAATACGAATACAATTATAATATTTAAATATGAGATACTACGCAAGTATATGTATCATTATCAAATAATATAAGACTTTTTTATTAAACCCCGAATATCAAACATACTGGGAGATTAACAATATGCACTTTTAAAAACTAGAAAGTTTAGAAATTTTAGATGACAAAAATCTACTTAGCACAATATTCTTACTTAAACTTAAGATGTTGAAATAGGAATGCAAATTCGATTCTTTTTGTAATTTTTGATATATGAAGATGAATTAAGCAACTAATTTACTTAACTAAATACTTGCAAGATGAAGGCAGTGCAAGTAAAATATCTTTTTCTTTATCACGAATCAATAGTAAGTATAGAAATTTTGTTGTGTTAAATAGGAGCAATAATGTTCTTTACCCTTACTAGAGTTGCTATAAAGAACATTGGCTAATCTATAGTTTGAATAGTCTTGAAGACCGGTTGGGTAGAGAAGATACTAAATCTCACGACTGATTTCCCTCTTCTCCCTCTACTTGGAGGCTAATATCTCATATCAAAACCTAAAACTATAAATCAAATTGGGGGCTTTAGCATGTCACTCTAAAGTCCTTTAATTCTACACCCTTGAAAAATTTATTTCCTTATTTATTTTCAGTCAACCCCATGAAAACCCCATGAACCCCCCATGAACCACATTCTCATCCATGAAATCAATATGTGATTCTAAACCATTTATTAACTGAAACTATATCATCTCAGATCTTACATGTTCTCACAATAGGTATTAACATCTTAATTAGTCAAATCACGAAATAAATGAAGTACAAGGATTGAAATCATCATAACTATCATCACAACTTCTTCCAACATCTTCTTCCAACATTGAAGCCTAATAGTTCACACAACTTCCTTTCAACACTTAATCACATATCATTTAAAAAAAAGATAAAGAAAAGTACTCAGAATCCATGGAGTAAACAAAACCACACATGAGTTTAAAACTAAAAATCATGCACACAAATAAGAAATTTAAATTAAAATCAAGTGTAGTCACAATGAATAATGCTTATCTCAAATTATCTCCACAAAATGTCTTGAAGTTTCTTTTAATTCTATTACTTCACTTACAATATAATCTAAAAACTCAAAATAAAATAAAAAGAAAGTGGTCGGCGGTGGCGACGCTGACTTTGATGGATGATGGCTGTAAAATCTGATGGTTGGCTGGCCTCTTGTCTTGATGATCCAAGTCTTCTTTTAATAAAAATCCCAAAGGTGCCTTGGTGTCCCTTCAAAATGTGTCTCCATTCAATAAATCTTCTAGAAGTCGCTTTCTCAAAAGACAATTGAATGAATTTTCATGTCTATGAGATATTTCTTCAAACACCTCTTCAAAAATTCTTCTAAGTTCAATGAATCATCAAATAATTACTTCTGGCGCTTAAGCGCAAGGTACCTGACGCCAGGGTCCCTGACGCTTAGGCACGAGCCTCTGGTGCTTAAGCGTTTGACTTGGGCGCTTAGGTGCCCCAATTCATTTTTGCACCTTTCTTAATTTTTGCTTCACATTTAATCCTTTTTCACTTTTTCTAGTATTTTTTATCCATTTGATTGTATCTAAAAGAAAAACACACAAATAACTTTCATTAAAGCGTAATATCTTAAAAATAGGTATAAAATACGTATAAAAATACTATATATTTTAGGTGTATCAACTCTCAACAGGGGTATTCCACTAATAAGACACAATGCACATGTTGGAAGCATCCCAAAATCTTTATCATGGTCAGGCTGAGCTACTAAGCAAAAAAAAAAAACCTCAGCCAAACCAGTAAACTAGACATGACATGATCGAGGGAGTGGATAACCAATCAAGACCGACTAATCATAAGGAAACTCAACTAGGCCAGATTTACTGAGCATGATATGACTGAGGGGTTCTGCTTGACCATATTTGCAACAACAAACTAATTTGTATAACTGATACGTCTAAAAAATGTTTAATTTTTCATCTACTTTTAATATCTATATTTGGTGATTTTTATTGATATTGCACTTTAAAGGAATGTATTTTGCATAGAATGTATTTTGACTTTAAAGGAATGTATTTTGCATATTTTTGTCTTTAGGTACAAGAAATAGACTTTTGGTGAAAATGAAGCAAAAACAGTGCAATTTGGAGCAAAAAGATTAAGAAAGAAAATTTTGTTCTGTCACATTTCGATATGTCTTTCTATGCTTTATCTACATTACATTTCTCATATGTTTTTGGATGAAATTATACTTTAAAGAAATGATATTTTCATATTTATCTTATAGGTATATCTGTTAGGAATGAAACACAACTAAAATGAGGTAAAATAGAGCTGAAAAGAAGCCAAACGGTGGAGTTGTGCAGGGAGGCGCCAGAACCGGCATCAAAGGGCACACAAATCCAAAAAAAGTGCCAGATAGCACCAAACGACACTAGGAACTGGTGTGGACTCTTAGGGAGGGTTATGGATACTTAGGGACGCATCTTTTCGCAATTTTGGATAGTTTTTAACATTCTTTGGCCTAAAGATGTTGAGAAGGTTTAGGGATCTTAAAATAGGAGTAGAAATGTAGATTTTTACTTTTTTGGAGAGATTGAAGAGGGGATTTTAAGATAATCTGTAAGGAAATGTACTATCATTGCATGGATTAGCGAGAGACTTTGTAGGAGAGATCTTCATCTTTCTTTCAAGGGAAAAAAAAACTAAGTATTATGTTCTTCATTATCTTATGATTTTGTAAACTCTTTTCTAGTGGTTTTGCTTTGATGTAATGAAGTTTTTCATTTGTTTTATTTGTGCTTTGTGATATATTTTTCTTACACTTTCTTCGTATTAGGAAATAGTGGCATTAGTATGTTATGTCATTGTTTTTCTTTTACTTTTCTTTTGCAATGAGTAATGTTTAAGATTGGAATGCAAGTTAGAATTTGTTCTTAATTTCTTAAATGTGATGATTCCTCTTGAACTTCTTTTACTTTTCAATATGGCTAATTGATTTGTTAAAATCTATGCCAAAACATAAGAGCCGGGATGTGCATGTTTTCAGCATTCTAGTAAGGATCACACTTTAATGTCATGGAAGAGTGAAGTATTCATGGGATTTAGTACAAATAAATAGGAAAATATTATTTGATGGGTGTAGAATTGGTGATTTTGGGGTGACAAACTAAGATCAACAATTTGGTTCAGATGTTTAGAAAACATATGGTGTGATTGTTAGCCCTCAGGTGGGGGAGGGTGGGGGAGAAGCGGGAGCCAATGAAGCGGGAGCCAATATCCTCTCCGCCTAACCACGGATGTGGATTCAAAACATCAGAATTAGCCAATGTCCTTTTTTATATCCTCTCCGCCTAACCACGGATGTGGATTCAAAATATCAGAATTAGCCAATGTCCTTTTTTACTTGACGAGAGGATTAAAGGATATTATTGCTCCTATTGGCACATTACAATAATTACTGTAATTGAATGCCCTTCTAGGGAAATATTTATTAATGGGTGTAAATTGGTTGTTTTCTAGGGTGATAGGCTAGATTCATATCAATTTGACTTAAGGCTTCCTAACTTATCACCAAAATTCGGTCACTTCTATGGCCTATGTAGGCTATTTTTTTTTGAAAATAAGATTTTAAAATTTAAATTTAATATAATATATAATGTAATTTTAATTTTGTGAAAATGATATTTTTTTTTATTTTTGAAAAATGATGAGACCGGATAGACCTCATATATCTAATAGTTTAAACAACTGAGCACAATACCATAAATGATATATTATCTTGAAGGATGGATGTATCACTTATTGGTAGGCTTAACTATCTAAAATTAAAAGTTTATGATTCTATTTTGGTCTGTGAATTTTATAGCCGACAAATTCCCCAATTTAATACACAGATTAGACATGGTTTAGATTAATCTGGGTTCTTAATTCCCTATAGAGGCAAGCCCCTATAGTTAATTACATCCCAAATGATGGGGGTCATTTGATAAAACTCTCGATAATGATCAGAGGTTTTCTCTTCAAAAATTCAACATTTAGGTTTCCACGATTGCTTATAGGAAAAATCAAGTGGGATAGGCTCGAATAGAAACTGTTATTTCTAGAATCTAAAGGAGTGAAAAGTAGGAGATATCAAAGATACTGAAGAATATTCAGTGACATCTCAAACTAACCTATGGTTTGACTTTACATTTTTGAAAGGGAAATCATGTGATGTTTCAGTCCTACAAGTTATTTAGATATTTGGGGTTTATATCTACATTTCATATGTAAATGACCCGGGAAAATGTGAGGATGTATGTCTTACCGAACGACGAACTCAGATACCTAAAAATTTTAGAACTTATATTGTATGATATATATAATTGTACAAGGTCCTAAGAGATAGTTTGAGGATTTACGTTGTACCGGATGAACAACCTCAATGCCTTATAGGTATGTTATTTAAATCAATCAAGGTTCAGTTTACACTTTTGTCTCCAGCTTTTGTTGTAGTCCTAACTGTTGTCCGAAGATGAGTCGTCAACCGACCACGTTGTCGTCTCGTTACATGAAGAGAGTAAAGAAAAGAAAAACCATGCCTCGAGCGGCCTATCCTAGGGAATTGTATGAACATATTAAAAGGTAGTAACTAAAAGCAAGAATACAGACAAATATATATACTACAGTGCAATAAAGAAAGAAAAAGAAGCTATGTAACAAAGTAAGGTAAGAAAAAGGTACAAAGAATATGCAGAAATGTACAATACAATATAAAAGAAAAGAAATGTACAGTAAAGAAAGAACTATGTATTAGGAAAAGTAAAGAAATTGAAACAATTAAAAGTGTACCTGGTTAATTCTGGCAAAACTACAAAATAGATTACAATTACATAATATAAAGGGATTAGATAAACATTTGCATATTATAATAGAAATGTTAAATGATAAGCATATGAAAATTTAAAGTGGAATATATGATTTTAATTTGGGGTTAGGCTCAGACTAGACTTCCCTTTTTTTTCTCGATCCCCCAGGCCACTGATATATCAAAGTCAACCTATCAATATCAACTAGAGGTCACCAATAAATCACCCCTATAGTCGGGCAGCCTAAACCCTAAAATTTAATGGATGAGTGCATCTAAATAGTATCTGGAATTATCTTGTTAAAGATATAATGTACCCATGTGAGATAGTATCTGAACTTATCGGGGTATGGTGCAACTATATGTGATGTTATGATAGGTGATATATAAAATCTGAACTTATCAATCAAAAGGGTATAGTACATCGATGTCTAATAGGTGGGATTAATTATGTAATAGCCAAACTTTCAAAAGAAATGTAATATCTATTCTTATAATATATGTTGGGTAGTGTGTATTGTGTAATATATGATATGTTATAAATGTAGTATCTGTCGTGTAGGGCGAGGGTGGTGGTATTTATT
>NW_018225623.1:104987-120277 GCF_001263595.1 Phalaenopsis equestris | reverse complement strand
CGTGTAGGGTGTGGTATGTAGTATCTATTGTGTAAGGTGCATTATGTATTGTGGTATTTGTTGTGTAGTATCTAGACTTATCAGTTAAAGATATGTAATGTTTGTTTTCTTCACAAGTGTAGTATCTATAGTATCTGTTATTTTCTAACTATCAATTCTCAAGCCCTTTGGGGAAGGGTTAGAGCTGCCGACGACTTAAGTAAGTGAAAGGGCATCTCACTAATTGAATATTGATTTTTTTATATTTTTAGCTATAAGAAGAGGTGATTAGTGGTTCTTTGCATCATTGTTCGTAACCCCGCACCTCGAACTTACAGGCCGCTTTAATATTCCATATGCTCCTTTTTTTTTAGTGAGAATTAGTGGTTCTTTGCATCATTGTTCGTAACCCCGCTCCTCGAACTTTTGACCTGAGAGGATATTCCATATGCTCCTTTTTTTTTAGTGAGAATTGATTATTCAAATGATGGAAGCAAAAAGTATAAATTCCCAAGATAAGCTTTCATAATTTCCAAATTCAAATCAGATGAGTAAAAAAACTTGCTATAGAATTTCTCCAATAATAAAAAAAAACTAAATGCAACTCTCCTAACAAAATATGAGAAGGAGCATTAAATTTGGTGTTGGGTTTTATGTGTAGAAATTAGGTGGTATATATGTAAAACTTTCATTAAATTTAATGGAATTCTTGAAACAGAAATCCATATAAAGATGTATAATAAGAAACAATAATATGTCCTCTAAGCAAATTCTCCTATAGTAATTTATAATATTGAGCGAGGAAGAATATAAAAAAAATATCTAAATCCACGGTAAGCACGCTTGGGGTGAAAGGTGACTAAACTCATGAAATTAATATAGATCTTATATATAGAGTTTATGATCACTCCAAATATGAACATATACAAAACTCAAACCAAATTCTAGCTACTTAAGGAAACAACAACTCATAATCTCAAAATCACTTCGATTCGGATTTCATAATGTAACAAGGATCAATAAAATTTTCTTTTTAAAACCAAGAAAGCAAAGAAGAAAGAATGGAAGAAAGAATGGAAGGAAGATAGAAATAAAAAAGAAATAATACTTCCAATGCTTAATAGTTTGAAGCCAAAACCCGCAAGGAAGCTAAACCTCCTGCTAAGCAATCAAAGAATATAAACTGAATATGAGAATAATTCCGAAAAACATGAACCAAGCCAAGAACTCGTATAGGATAGGAGACTTTTGTACATAACATAAAAAAAAACTGCAGCTGAGGTAAAAGAGAATCGAAAGGAAGCTTGTGAAATTCATGTAAGGTCCGCAAAATTATAAATCCTCAATGGAAGTTTCCTCATAAGTCCCCTTTGTCTTTAAAATAAGTCCCCCAATGGAAGTTTCCTCATAAGTCCCCTTTGTCTTTAAAAGAAAAGAAATCAGGGCTAACTCAAATAACTAATTAAAATCATCACATTCAACCCGTCTTTCTTTCTTTCTTGGAATTAAAACCACATTTATGATCTATGAATGAGTATAAGAGAGGAAAGGAAAACTTCAAGTTCTACAAGAAAACTAGAAGAAACCCTCCCAAATAACCAAATATAATTCTAAAGAGATGTGAGAATTTCCATCTACTTCATGATACCATAGTACAAATCCATCACATGAATATATTCTCATATAAATGCCTTTCTAAAGTCAAGAATCCCTTTTGGGGCAGCCAAAAAAACAAGAACTTACTTCCGGAAAGTATAAAAAAAACCTCAAAGCAGCAATGAAATTTTCAAATCGTACGAGTGAATCACCAGCGAACCGATGGATCAATATCAACCTTCAGAGAAGAACGAAGAAACAAAACCAAGCGAAACCTCTCAATATCTCCCGAGCAAAAACATCAACACCCCAAATCTTCCCCTCAAAGGGGTATTTATAGGCAAAAATGAGAAAATGGCTCACCGGCGGTGAGCATTGGGGGCGGTGAGGAGAATCACCGAAAAGAATAAAAAAGCCCCCAAAGCCAAGGCTAGGGAGGTTTGTAGATCCTTTTGGGCGGGAAAAACTATTAGAGAAGGGTTACCGACAAAGCGACTGGCTGTGAAAGTCGGTTAAGGCCGACAATGAAATATATGACTGGAGAACCGAAGGGAAACTTCGAGATTTGGTCAAGAGAAGAGAGGGGAGGAAATGGTTCGGCTAGGGCAAGAGATGTGGGGAAAAGAGAAGAAAAAAAAAGCGTGAGATATTTTTCCCCTCTCCTCTTTTAATTAAATTTACTAAATAATAAAAAAATATTTTATTTAAAAATTATTAATTCATGCACAATTTATCTCGATTTGAAACTTTATCAATATATATGTCATTTCCGGCTAAAATCGATGCCCCGGACGCACTGGCGCAATCTGTTTTGTCATTCGAGGTCACACAGACAAGTTCGTTGAATATCATACCAATTTAACTTTAATTCGAGCGTGTTATGGAAAAAAAAATTATTTTGGTCCAATCAGAGTCGTTTAATGAGCGAATTGATGATTGTTCCTCGCCTAAACAACAACTATAGTCAAACATATGGCTCTCGACAGAAAGTCAAACATCGAACGTTGTGGGTCCACATATGTCTTTCAAATTCCTATGAGAACTCAACAAGAGCTACAATATGTCGACTTTAATCGACTCAACTGGACGTCAGAATTAGAAACCATCCACATGAAACTTCGAGGAGTGAAGAAATGACTCGAATTTCTAAATATTGTAGGTCCCAGTCTAGTCCTCTAGGAGAGTCAAATAGGAAACCCTAAGACTAGATTTTAGGCTCTGGGAAGTTTTAGGCAGACTAGATTTTAGGCTCTGGGAAGAGGGAAAGAAAGAAAGACCTCAAAATTGAGGTGAACAACCTAGGCTGTGAGACGCTATGGTGTAAGGCTAGTTAGTTCTAACAGGGAATTCTGGATGTTAAGGAATCAACTTTAAGTTAACCAATGTTCTTTATGCGCTCACAAGATAGTAAAGAAGAGAATTGCTCCTACTGTCATTGGCTAGATTGAATTTTATGTATCCCAATCCTAAAAATTATCTTATTCACTTCACAAGAACAACAGTTTTTAGCATCTCAAAATTCCCCAACCAATTCATCCAGAAAGGGTTATTTTTAGAATTAATATTTTCATTTAGGAATAGTTGTTGGTTGTTTTGAACATAAGTTTTACATTTAGAAGTACTTGTTAGAAAAACCACTTTAATCAACATTTCATACTAAGGCCTGATAGTAGTAGACTAAAATTAGCCTAAGTGATTTTCTACCTCGCTTCTCCGTGGGATCGATATTGAGTTATTTAAAAAAAAAACCCTATATTACTTGAAGTGACACATGCACTTACATAGAACTTCTATTGTGTGAACTATTTTTATATTTTATAACATTCTGATTTTGCACATTAACCGCTAAATATAAATTGGGTCAAGTTTTTTACCATAATTTGGAAGCTAAATTACTGTGTAATTTTATGACTAGTCAAATTTTTGACACTGTACCGGGGATTTAAATTGATATAAAACATGCAGAAAAACAACACACACTAGAGACACACCAAGTTTTTTGTGTCGTTATCAGGAAAGCAACGGTAAGAACTTTAGGAGAATTTTTAGTTGAACCTGTAAGACTTAGATTTGGAAATTATAATAGTATTATATAGTGTGTTTAGTTATTTTGTGTTTATGTTGAATAAAACTGAAAATACAAAAAATATTTTTGATATCTATCCTATTAGTTATGTCTTTAGATTTGTATGCGTAGTTTGGGTACTGCAGACCTTGAACCGTACGACTCAGATTTGGAGAGAACTTTTAGGAGTATGATGAATTAAAAAAGACTCCAAGAGTTTAATGTAGAAATGGCAGATCAACAATATAATGAATATTCAGATTTGGATTATAATGTTAGTAGCTTCGAGACAGTAAACTCCAAGAGAGTGGCAAATTTTCAAGAAGATATGTTTATTATTTTATGTTCTTAGGTTGCAGATATTGCGAGGAAGCTAGATCAATATGTAGAAAGTTATTCTTGAGTGCCCTGATGCGCCTCTGGTGTGTGTTATTTTTCGACATGTTTTATGTCAATTTAAATCCCCAGTAACTCCTCAAAAAACTTGACCTGTCTTGAAATTACGTAGTAATTTAGCTTTAAAAAATATGACCAAAATCTTGACCCAATTTATATTAAGTATTTAATGTGCAAAATTGAAATGTTATATAAAATATATAAAATAGTTCACATACTAGGAGTTCTACGCAAGTGCATGTATCACTTCAAGTAATATAGGACTTTCTTTAAAACCTAGTATCGATCCCACAGAAAAGCGCAGTAAGAAATCCCTTAGGCTAATTCTAGTCTACTACTATCAAGTCTTAGTTTGGAAGATGAAAATTCTTATGATAATAATATAAATCATAATATTCAAACTATAGAAATTAAAGTAAAAAAAGAAAATTTAAATGAGTTTAATGAATGCGAACAAAAATGTAATTAAAAGAACTAAGTTTACTAAACTAATTTATAAGCTTCAATATTAAATTTACTAAGACTAAAAAAAGTTTTGTGACGAAGAGTTCAAATTTAAAAAAGCATCCTCCCCCTTTACAATGAGTATATGAATTGTAAAGAAATTAAAATCATTTGAAAAAAATATATATAAATTGTTTTGTGTCAAATAAGAGCAATCATATTCTTTAGTCTCTTCCAAGTGCATAAAGAATATTGACTAATCCAAAGTTTGGTCCCTAATTCTGTAGTTAGTCTAGGAGGATACCGACTGCTACTCCAGAGCTCCCACTACTACCTCACCTGAGGGCTAATAATCTCGCATCAGTTTCCAATCAACTGAACCAAATTGGGGATTTTAATCTGTCACCTTAAAATCTCCAATTCTGCATCCAACAAGTATATCTCCCTATTTATTTGCACTCAATTCTATGGATAACATACTCTCCCATGAAATCAAATGTGATTCTCTCCATGTTGTAAAAGTCATAGCCATTTCAGAACATATGTTTCTCAACACATTTTAATATTTCAATTGGCCAAATCAAAAAATAAATAAAGATCTGGGTTCAAATCATCACAAATTATTGACATTTAAAACCGTAGAAAATAAAATTAATTTTTCACAAAACCATATCTCAAAGTAGGGAGAAGGATAAAGAAGACTACTCAGAATTTATGGAAGGATACGACAAACACGGATTTCATTAATAAAAATAAGTTTAAAAAATAAAATAAATAAAAGGCACAACTTATCTCACAATTATTCCCAAGCAAATCCCTAGAAGTTCTCTTCAAGCCCTTCTCTCCTTACAAGCACTCTCAATTTTCTCTTGTAAGTGTAATGTGTAATGAAGAAGAAATCTGAAGTGTAATGAAGAAGAAATCTGTCACCTTTCCTCTTCTCTTACAATCCTTGAAGAAAATCTCCAAGCCCTTGATTTTCTCTCTTTATTTCTTCTTCTCCACGCCACATACCCACATACACACACACACACACGCCACCCAAAACTCATGCCAAAAACTCTCCCTCAAGCTCTACATTTCCCTCTCTTTTATAAAAGGCTGCCTCCCTCCGAAAAGAATTTAAAATTCCCTAAAAAATTCTATCCAAAAGTCAACTCTTTTGAATTTAAAAGACATTTCCATTGATCCAAGAGACATATCCCTTCATAAAAAAACATTCCAAATTATTTAGATGCATTGAATCACTCCAAAGAGGTGTCTAGAACAAGTGTCCCTTAGAAAATTTGCCCAAAATTCATCTCAAACCACCTTAATCTGCAAAAAGTAATCTCTGACGCATCATGCGCTAGTTCTCTAGATTTCGGCGCATCATGCGCAACTCTGCAACAGCTCCACCATTTTGCTTCTTTTGGCTCTGTTTTAGCTCAGTTTCGCCCCGTTTCAGTTGCGTTTCGCTCTTAACATATATACCTACAAAATTAGCATGAAAACAACCTTTCTTTGAAATGTAATTTCATTCAAAACATATGATAAATGTAAAGTAAATTAAGCATAAAAAGACATCAAAATGTGCCAAGTCAGATTTTTCTTTCTCGCTCGTTTTTACTCCAAATTGAGTCATTTTTACTTCATTTTCCCCAAAATTTCATTTCTTTTACCTGAAACCAAAAATATGCAAAATGCCTTCTTTTAAAGTGTAATATCATTGAAAATCATTAAAAAAATCATTAAAATTGAGCAAAAATCATTAAAATTGAGCAAAAAAATATATATGAAAAAGTAGGTAATTTTTAGGAGTATCAAACCCCCAAATATTGAGAAAAATTCATTTGGATAATTGATCAAGACTAACTCTTTTGAAACTAGCCCTGGGATATACAACCCTTATACCTATTATTACAATCGAGGTTGGAAAATTCATTCAAAATTTAACTGGAATAGAAATTTTGGAGGAGAAAACTAAGTTTGGGAAGATAAACAATTTAATCAAACATGTAATTGGAGTAGTCAGAGTGATTTTAACGATGAACTCTCTTTTCCTCATAATTTTAACTCCAACCCACATGATGAGGAGAATGAATTACTATTTGAAAAGGTTGTTAATCAAATGAAAATTCATTTAGAAAGTGAAGGGGCCGCAATAAGGAATATAGAAAATCAGCTGGGGCAGATTATTAATGCAATTAACAGTTATCCCTCATAGATTTTACCTAGTGAACCTGAGATAAACCTTAAAGAGATGAATGATGAGCAATTTAAGGTTATCAAACTAATATTTATAAGAGAATTCGAGGATATGCTTCAAGGAACTTTGAGTTGAGAGATGAGGATAAGGAGGTTGAAAGACTAATGGAAGAAATTCCTAAGGAATTAGAAAAACCTTTTTCCTCATCTAAGATAAATATAAAATGACCACCTCCACTATTTACTCAATACCAAGGGAAAGAATTAGAAGATAAGTTGAAACAGAAGAGTAATCTAGAAGAATTTGATCCAGAATCTGAATCATTTAGAGATAATCTGATCCAATATTTAGGAGATCTTGAAGTAACTTATAAAGATCCATTTCTTATAAATTTCAAGAAAGATATTAATATGAAAATTGAGAAAATCATTAGAAGAGTATTGGATCTAGAAAGAAACACGAAAAATAATGATATAAATCAATCTGAAAAGGAAGAGCTGAAAGAAAAAAATAAAATTGGAGGATTTTGTAGGAGTCCCTGAATCCGAAAAAGATTGGGTGATTGATCAAGGATTACTTAAATGGAATTTTGATTCAAGAGGAATCATTTATCGGGCTGTTGACATTAAACCAAACGCTTTATGGGAGGCAACCCATAGTTATTAGGGTGCTTTAATTTAGTATGTTTAAGAGTCATGAATGTTATGTTTAAGAGTCATGATTGTTAGTGTTGTATTGTATTTACTTTAGTGTGGATTGATCAGTTTGATTAATGATTGGTGGATTCTTGGATTGTTAGTGGTTTGATTTGATCTCTGTGTGTCAAGAGGGAGTTGATTCATTAACTTCTTATTATGGCTAAACTTGTATGTTTCCTTGTTGTAGTTGGATTGACGTATCCATTATGACTCGGGTCTCAGCCGGACTTAATTTTTATAGGAGACATCATGAATTTGACAGTGAATGTTCCATCTTAATTTTGTTACTTCCTTTCTCTGACTTTGTTTTCATTTGGTAGGAGTCTTAAACCTATTTGATGAGTAACATGTGGATTATCTTACACTATCTTTATAACTATTAGAGGTGCTTAATTAAAGGGTTTTTATAATGCCTGAGGTTGATGCACATGAACCAATATATGAGAGATAATCATATTTATAGGATTATACTTTATAAAATCATTTATAAGTACCCAATTTATTAGTGTAGAGATTCCGTTAGAAATTAGAAGTTAGTGAGATGCGATGAGTTAAAGGAAGAATTAACCTCATTTATCATGTGTGTTTGTGTTTGTGTTACAATTTTATATAAGAATTAAAGAACATTTTTATATTCTTATGTTGATACCTGTTATTCTAGTTAGACTTTTATTAGTCAATTTCATTCTGGCATGTTTAGTTTAGATTTACTCTCTGCTACAAAATTTACTGATTAATAATTGTAAATGTTTATGATAACATCTGTGGTAAATAAAATTTTGGAACTGTTTTTCTTCCTACTTATATTTTCTATATTTAATGATATACATATTTAAAATCAAGTTTGGGGGTTGGAAGAAAAGTTGATTTTAAAGTGAGTATACTTCCTTTTAGTTTAATATTATTGCAAGCATGTTTTATTCTAGATTTACTTTCTCTTACAATCATTCTATCCTGATTATGCATGTATATGAATTTGATAGGATGGTGTAGTAATTTGAAGATTCAACTTTCACTTTTTCTTCCTGCTACATTTTATGGAATTAATTACAAAATATTTAAAAATTCAAGTTTGCGGGGAAGAAAAAATTTAAAAACTTAACTTTATTTGTCCTCAGTAGCCCATATTTAATTTAATATCACTTTTAAAATGACTTGTGGTATATGGTGTTATCTTTGGGTTACTATAATTTTGATTTTAGGAATGTTACAAAACTAACTTAGTTAAAATTCTGTGTGAAAAAACTATTCTAGAGTTAAGATATTTTGTAGAAAACTTTAGAAAATTGATTTTTCTATTTATAGTAGAAATGAGTTGAATATTTGAAAACCTAAGATTCTTAGATTTATACTTAATGAGAGTTGAACCTTTATTAAAACCTTTTTTAAAATAATACTTACAATTTTAAAAAGCGAGGGAAAGTTTTGAGTTTTGAATTTTAAAAAGAGGATATAAAAAGAGGATAGTGATTTAAAAAGAGGATAGTGAAATTCAAAATTATTAAAAACATATCCAGATATAGTAATCCACACATAAAAAAAAAAAGTAAGGATTAAAAATATCCTAAAAGAAAATAAAAGAAAATAAAAAAAGCGAGAAAAAAAGGTGATAAATAAAAAGTTAGGAGAAGCTTGAGGAGAAGCCTAATCAAAACTTGGTTTCACTTGAATCTTTTTAAAAGAAAAGACTTAGAAATAATCATAAGCTTATTCTTATTTCAGAAAAAAAAGTATTGGTCAAATTGATATTGATAAGGTGCTTAAATTTTGTTTTTACACTTTCTATGAATCTTTAGTTTGACAAGTTTTAATAACAAGTTTTTGACAAGTTTTAATAACTTTTGAAGTAAATAGAAAATCAGGATTCCTAAGTTGAATATGAGATATTCTTACACTCTAGTCCTAGGTTGATTTGCTAGAATTTCTCCTAAGTTACACTATAACATTTCTGAGATAAATTTATAGGAAACTCTGCTGAAACCCACTATCTCAAATCAATAAATTTAGTTTTTAAAGTTAGTGTTACTTAAGAACCAGTAACAGTCAAGTTTGGGGGATTTGATACACCTAAAAATTGTTCAATTTTTCATATACTTTTAATGCCTATATTTGGTGATTTTTAGTGATATTGCACTTTAAAGGAATGTATTTTGCATATTTTTGTCTTCAAATACAAGAAATAAATTTTTGGTAAAAATAAAGAAAAAATGATGCAATTTAGAGCAAAAATGAGCAAGAAAGAAAATTTTGGCCTAACACATTTTGATATGTCTTTCTATGCTTAATCTATTTTACATTTCTCGCATATTTTTGAATAAAATTATACTTTAAATAAAGGTTATTTTTTATGCTTATCTTGTAGGTATATATGTTAGGAATGAAATGCAACTAAAATGAGGCAAAACATAGCTGAAATAGAGTCAAACAGAGCAAAATGGTGGAGCTGCGCAATGCGGCACCGAACGGTGCCAGAACCGATGCCGAACGATGCCCAGACCTAGAAATAGTGCCAGATAGCACCAAACGGCGCCAGACGACAAAAAACGACTCTAGGAACGGTTGTGGACACCTAGGGATGGTTATGAACGCCAAGGGACACATCTTTTCGCAATTTTGGATAGTTTTTAACATCCTTTGGCCCTAAGAGCGAATGGAGAAGAGGAAAAAACGTGGAGAAGGTTTAGAGGTCTTAAAATAGGCACTTTTTTTGGAAAGATTAGAGAGGTTATTTTGAGAGAATATGTAAGGAAATGTACTAGCCTTGCATGGATCATTGCATGGATATGGATCAACGAGAGACTTTGTGAGAGAGATTTTCATCTTTCTTTCAAGGGGAAAAATCTAAGTATTGTGTTCTTCATTATCTTATGATTTTGTATGCACTTATCTAGTGATTTTGTTTTGATGTAATGAAGTTTTTCATTATATTTTCTTCGTGCTTTGTGATTTGTTTTTCTTACTATTTCTTCTTAATAAGAAATAGTGGCATTAGTATGTTATGCCATTGTTTTCTTTTTTCTTTTCTTTTGCAATGACTAGGATTCATGTTTAGGATTTTGCGATGCAAGTTAGAATTTGTTCTTAATTTCTTAAATGTGATGATTCGTCTTGAAATTTATTTACTTTTCAATCTGGCCAATTGATTTGTTAAAATCTATGCCAAAACATAAGAGCCGGGATGGTCACGTTTTTAGCATTCAAGTAGGGATCACACTTTAATGTCATGGAAGAGTGAAGTCTCCATGGGATTTAGTGCAATTAAGTAGGGAAATATTGTTTGATGGGTGTAGAATTGGTGATTTTGGGGTGACAAACTAAGATTAACAATTTGGTTCAGATGTTTAGAAACCATATGGTGCGATTGTTAGCCCTCATGTGGGGGAGAAGTGGGAGCCAATATCCTCTCAGTATAACCATAAATGTAGATTCAAACATCTGAATTAGCCAATGTCCTTTATCACTTGACCAGAGGATTAAGAGATATTATTTGTCCTATTTGACACATTACAATAATTAATGTAGTGGAATACACTTTTAGGGAAATATTTGTTAATGGGTGTAAATTGGTTGTTTTTAGGTTGATAGGCTAGATTCATATCAATTTGACGTAAGGCTTCGTAACTTATTACCGAGATTTGGTCAATTCTATGGCCTAGGCTGTGGGATGCAAGGGTGATAGGAAACTTAGCTCTAATGGAGAAATTTGGATGTTAAGGAATCGACTTTAAGTTAAACAATATTCTTTATGCGCTCAAAAGAGGGTAAAGAAGAGAATTGCTTCTATTGTCATTGGTTACATTAAATTTTATGTATCCTAATCGTAAACATTATCTAATTCACTTTACAAGAATAATAGTTTTTAACATATGAAAATTCCCCAAACTAATTCATCCGAAAAGGTTATGTTTAGAATTAATATTTTCATCTAGGAATGGTAGTTGGTTGTTTTAAACATAAATTTTACTTTTAGGATTACTTGTTAGAAAAACCACTTTAATCAACATTCCATACTATAGCCTGATAGTAGTAGACTAGAATTAGCCTAAGGAATTTCCTACCTCGTTTTTTTATAGGATCGATACTGGGTTTTTAAAGAAAGCCCTATATTACTTAAAGCAATACGTGCACTTGCGTAGAATCTATAGTGTGTGAACTATTTTATATATTTTATAACATTTTAATTTTGCACATTAACCACTAAATATAAATTGGGTTAAGTTTTTTGCCATATTTTGGAAGCAAAATTACTACGTAATTTCAGGACGAGTCAAGTTTTGGCATTGTATCGAGGATTTAAATTGACATAAAACATGCAGAAAAACAATACACACAAGGGGTGCATTAATGACCTATATTTCAAAATGATGGAATGATAGAGGCCTTTATCTTACCCATATTTACAAAAGTGGAGGAGAAGACTCGATCATATCATGTGATTTGAGTCATCTTTTATGTTCTCAATAGAGGAACTGACTTCAAAAACATGGTTCTATTGAAATAACACCCATCACAACAGTCGGGTGAATATAGGGTTTGAGGTATCCTGATTAAAATGATAACCAACTAGTGACTTAAACAGTGTGATCATTTGAGAAGCCTAATTATCTTGTGTGATCTGGGTCATCTATTGTGCCCTCATATTAAAAATTGACTAGAAAGTTCTCATTGAGAGAAGCACCCATCACAACTATCAGGTGGCTATAAAAGCTAAAGTGTCCTGATTAAAGTGGCAATTGATTAGTGGCTTTAACATCATGGTCAATTCAGAAGACCAGATCATCTCTTGTGATCCGGACCATCTACACTTGCATGGAGACTTGAATAAAAAGTTCCTTGCGAGAAATATTCACTCTCTATCTCACCATATTCACAATGATAGAGATAAAGAACCTAAATTTGCTTGACCTCAATCGTAACAACAAAGGTGGGAGAAGATTGTTTTATCTCATGTAACCCAAATCATCTATTATGCTCTCTCGTAAGGATCCTGATTGTGAGTCAAATTGGTCCTCATCGAGGAAAGTACTCATCTCAATAATCAAGTGGCTATAAAGCCCAAAGTTTGGCAACTGGCCAGCTAGTTGAGACAACCTCACTGAGGTGCTGGCTATAAAGTTATATGGTTCAGGAGGTATCCCAACGAAGCAGCTATATGTTGAGGGATGTTCTAAGACATGATGCTCTCATAAAAGAACCAACTAAAAAGTCATCTATTTTGAAAGAGATCAAAATCAGCTAAATTTGCTATCATACCAACCGACTAGGAAGTCATATGACTCAAGAGACATCAAAATGAAATGGCTAAAAAGCCCGACATGCCTCAAAACATGGTGCTCTCAACAAGGACTGACCAAACAAGAATGATAATTCCATCGACTGGAACATTATCATCTAGTCAGGGAGATAAGCATCTTGAACATATATACAATATTCAAGGAGATATCTATCTCAACCATACGTCAAATAGTCAATGAGGTATATATCTCGACCACATTTCAAATAGTTCAGTAGGTATGTATCTTGACTATATAAAAATAGTTCAAGAGGTATGTATCTTGACTATATATCAAATAGCAAGAATATATGTATCATGACTATAAATTAATTAGTCTAGGAGATATGTATCCCGATTATATATCTAATAGTCCAAGAGGTATGTATCCTGACTATAAATCAAATAGTCGACGAGATATGTATCATGACTATATATAACATCAAAATAGATAACCAAGGTAGTCTAGTTGATCAAAATGGCTAGATTAACGTGAGTAATCTCAACCAACAAAGATGATCTTATACAAAGAACTGACTAGAACATCGATATATTTCTTATTGCATAAAGCCTCAAACAAGTGACCACATGACAAAATAACCTGAGGTTTCATGTTCAAAATATCCGCTAGATGAATGACACAATTTAGCAAGGTAGGATGCTTCTTCTGTAGGCTGTCAAATTTAACTGATCTTGGTAATCCCATTAAAAGAGTAAACACCACAATATAGTCGGGTATTCAGGCACTCCAATGGAACATGGACCAGTTAGGAAAAACCGATCAAACATGTTCTCGATAAGGTAATAAGAATTAACTGAACGATCGAGAATATCGATGGGGTTGGATAAACAAGATGGTCCAACCTCAAGGGTGCTTTCACAAGAACTAGCAATGTAACTCTCACTATGGAATTCTTAAAACTAACAAAGTAACTCTCACTGAGGAAGTATTAAAGGATATTTTGGTAAGAATTGGCTAAGGCAACTCTTGTAGAGGAAAATACCGGGATTAGCGTTAGACTTTAAAATATTCTGACTAGAAACTTGGATTAGATAGAAATCAAAGAGGTTTAAACAGATACGACATGTCACTTTGACAGGGCAATAAAAATTGACCATGTTAAAACATCAAAGAGGTTGGATAGCCAAAGTGGCCCAACCTTTATATGATATTTCTATCAAGCATCTTGGTAAGACAACTCTTGATGGGGAAGTATCATAATTCATTTAGAAATTGAAGCATTATACTTAGACACAGATCAGTCAAATAAGCAATATGCTATAGCTGGTACGACATGTCTTATAACCAGACAATAAAAATTGGCCGAGTCTTAAAAATATAAGGGTTAGACAAGCAACATGACCCAATCATAGGGGGGTATTGTTGTAAGATTAGTGAACCAACTCCTACTGAGACATATTCTAACCATAGAATGACTAACCGCAAAGTGCTTAGCCTTAAAGACAAACTCAAATGTGTCCCTCAAAGGATATCTATCACATTCACGAGTAGGCTAGGCTATCTACCACATTCATTTATGATGAGTGGGATAGTAATGATTCATACCCGCACTGTAACTGAAAAGAATGTCGAGAAAAATGCATGGTTTTTCTCACACATGGCCTGTATTTAATCAAAATTGGCTTCAGTCAATTGAAATACCAAGAAGGTTAGCATAAGCAAGATGCACTAACTATAAAATGCTTAGCTATAAAGATAAGCTCAAACATACCCTTTATAAAGGGATTTAGTGCACTCATTTATGGTGAGTGGGATAAACATATCTACCATATTCATTTATATTGAGTAAGATAGACTAATTTGGATCGACATGAAGCGTGTAACCACACGAAGCATGTAATTGAAAATACATGGCAAGAGAAATGCATGGCTTCTCCCACTTTGATTATGGACAACACGAGGTATAGGAAACCTGAAGAGAATTACACCTTTCCTTGACGACAATCAAAGAATCAAGTTAAATGAGACACATGGCTTCCCTTTCACATGATGAGTGCCAATTGAAATTGACTTTAGTCAATTGAGATACCGAGATTATTACTTAAGAAAGATGCACCAACCACATGATGGTTATTCCTAAGACCAAACTTAAATATATCCCTTAAAATGGAATATACCGCACTCATTTATGATGAGTGGAACAAGCATATCTACCACGTTCATTTATGATTAATGAGATATGCTTAATTCATACCCACATGAAGCATGCAGTTGAAGAGAAAATTAAGAGAAGCGCATGACTTCTCTCGCATTAGTCGTTATTTGCACCAGGTATAGGACACACAAAGGGGATTGCACCTTGCCTAGATGACAATCAACAATCATGTTAAGATGAACCTATGACCTCTCAAACACAAACATTTTTGTCATTAGCTATTCTAAATGATCTTCTTAGCAAGTATAAGACAATCACTACAAACAACTCACATTCAAGGCAAAACAACTTCCAAATAAAAGACGACCTTAGACCCAAAGGTCAACACGTTAAACGTCAAATAGGCGGGCGTATGACATGTCTCACATGACAAAATTAGATTCAATAGCATGAATTCTTTTTCATCATTCATAGTCATTATTTGAAAACTTACATGTTTTATCATATATATATATATATATATATATATAAACAC
>NW_018225623.1:64114-104909 GCF_001263595.1 Phalaenopsis equestris | reverse complement strand
TATATATATATATATATAATTTTGTAAGACTTCAATACTACTTATGAATAAGCAAGCATGTGACTAAAGTAACAAATCGTGTTCCATGCCATAAAAATAGTCAATGTTAATTATTCAAGGAAGAACCCTGATTTTTACAATCAAAATAAGGGTAATATCTCACAAATATGCATATTTAAATTAAAAAATGAAAATTGGGTTAGATAATTATAATATTTAAAAGAAAAATTAATATTATTGATACGTATAAGATATTTATAAATTATTTTCTATGTAATTATGCAATTAAATAGCCTAGTAATTACAAATAGCACTCCCATCATTGCTATTTATAAATCCAACACCATCTTTCATTTTTCTTCCAAATTCTCATTCAAATATCATAATTTATGGAAAAATTTATTCCATACGGACACTGCATGTAGAGATGCATGCGGTGTCCGATCTATATCGTCAATTACCGATCTCCACCGTCTGATCCAAAATTTTTTTTTTTTTTAAAAAAGTGGACCCACCGAAATACATCTTTACCTTGATCGACAGTGTGATCGGACACCGTATACATCTCTACATGCAGTATTCGTATGGAATGATTTTTCTAATTTATGTCAACAATTTCAGATATTTTTCATTTTTATCAAATTCCCCGTAGTTTGATCATGGCTCGTGTGCCGTTCAAAAAATTCATTGGGTGCTAATTATATAAATAGCAATGAACTTACTGCTTTCAACGTAATCATCCGAAAACTGAACCGGTAGCCAGCGCCAGTCGGTTTCGCGGGGCGAATTCCGTAGGTCGAGCGGAGCAGGAGAGCGGACCCTAGGTTGGGAAGGGGCGAGCATGTACACGAAATCCAGCACGAGACAAGGAGAGGGCTTGCGGGCGTCATCGTACTTGAGGTTAGGTGCGGCAGAGAACTTCAAGGTTTTTTCCGCACTTAAAGATTAGGATCCAAGGTGTTTTGACGGCAAGCACGAGTTTGTAGCGGAGGAGAAAGAAGTCTAGGTTTTTTACTTCCTAGTATTTTTCTGCTGAAAGGTAAGCCCAACTTTAGATTTTTTTCTTTTGTGTTTCAAACCTTGGAGAAGTTGGGTATTGGGTTAGAAAAAAAAATTGAGATTCAGTCTTAGTTAAAGGAGGAATAAAGGATTTTATTCAGCTAATATTTATAGGAAATCTATTGAATGTATCTTGAAATTTTATAAATTCATCATTTACAATGACTCGTATTAGTAGCCCATATAAGTATCATGCGTTCCCTTTTAGTCGTTTTTATGTTGCGAGCTTATGCTGAAGGGATACTTTGTATAAATTATAAATGAGTAGGATTAAACAAAGATAATTTGAGATGGGAAAGCTTAATAGTTATATTATGAATAACTAGTGGCTATCTAGTTGGAATTAACATTGATTGGAGTTTATTTTTCTTGAATAAATTCTTATATATGAAATATCTCTAGCTATATTTATTCAAGAGATTTCACATGAATTTAGTATCAAAGATAAAGTTGTTTGTTATTTGTGCGTGATGAACTTGATTAGAATTGACTATAGATGTGTACTTGGGCTTGATATTTAAAGGCAATGTGCTAAAATTTGGATGGTTGTTAGTTGGAACAACTAATAACCATTAGATTTTTAGCATGTAGCCATGCATACATAATTGATTTAGAATTGGATAATAAGCTCTAACTAATCTAAAAGTGAAAGTCACTTTCATTGCCTAATTAGGCTCTTAAATATAATTTTATTGTATTGGTTCAATATTCCCAACTTAACTGGATGCAAAGATTAAATTATTATTCAACGATATAAGAAATAGTTTACTGTTGTAGTGCTCTTATCTTCTAAGTTTTCTTATTAATTCTGTGTACATCTAACTATGTTAATAATCGATGAAAAACATGAAAATTAATAATAAATCCTCGTCTGACAAAAGTTGTGATTGTATTAAGTATAAATTTAAAGATTTATGATTCCTTATAGTGATTCTTAGACATTTTAAGATGCGCTTAGGTATGGATTAATTTTAATGAATTTTGTTGTATATATGTTCTAAGCATAAATTTGGGCTTGGTTTATTCATTACCCTGGTTATCATATGTAACTTTCTTTTTGTTGGTCTCATTGTGCTAGGATTATTATTTTTAGTATGTACTTAAATGTCATTAAATTTGCTTGATATAGCTTTTACATTCCATGTTTTTTCTTTTTTTCTAGGTAATGCACAATTCATCATCAGGGCAGGCTGCAAAGCCAAAGGCAGGTTCATCTCAGCTATCAGAGACTTCTTTGAAGCGCAAGCGTGGAATGTTTCAGAAGGATTGTGAGTTTCATAGACACATTTTTTTTAGATTAAAATTCAAAGGCACTTTCTTATATGTTGGACTTATCTTGCTATGGTAATAAATGATTGAATTTTGAATATTTCAATTCTTTTGCATAAAGAAGTTAGCATAATTTGCAACTACTACTTGAGGCTCCCAACGATTGCAGGATTGAGGGAGTTTTTGATTCATGAACTCATCTTCTAGCTTTAATTGAGAGGTTGTTTTACTGGTTGGAGTTAGTGAGCTTTTGGTCACTATGAAGGAATCCTAATACTACACCCAAACATGCCTCCATCATGTTTTTTTTTTTCTGTCTTCTTCTAGCACTATTTCATACAAATAAATAGCACCCTTAATGATGAATTTAATAGATTTCATTAAAAAAAAGCTCCATGGTAGACTATTCTATTATATTTTTCTACTTTTCTCTCTTTCGTTATTTATCATTGTTTATTTAATGCTATCTATGGTGCTGAGGATAGGATTGATATTGTGTTGAATTCAAACAAACTCCTTTCAACTAGAAATCAATAATTTTAATTTTGGTTTGAGCCTTAAATGATCAATTTCGAGTCAAGCATTGATTGAATTCTAGTGAAGCCTAATGATTAAATAAATTCAAGTTCTAAAGTGATTAAATGTCGACCATACATAAATTTATGTGAAATGGATTAACAAACACATATCCTTATATATATTTAGAAGCCCAAGGGAAAATATATTAAAAAGAAAAGGGTACAGATAGTTTGTATGAATGAGCCCAAATAGGTACCCAACCACACGATACAACACAAAAAAAAAACAAAACCCCAAAATAGATAGTACTATAAGATCAATCGGGACGACCTAATTTAGTTCTGCCTCTGCCTCTCATTCTCGGAAGGGAACCGACTAATAAATTGGTGAGGTATGTACCATTGCCCGAAGTAACCAAAGTAAGATTCCTTAACTCAAGTAGATCTCCATTCTTCTTCTTCCTTCTGTAAGTGTAGACCTGCCATTCCTCATCCGAAGATTGTTGCTCATTCGGATGAGGTGGTAGTGCTGTAGTAGAAAGATTGCTAACAGTTGTACTCACAATAGGTTTTAGTGTATGTGAGATATGAGTTATTGCCTCTACCCTGATACTTCTTGAAGATGAGAAGCTGCAAGGTTCTCATGATTATCAGTCCATGTAGGTAGGGATCCTTTAGTGCTGTTTTCAATAGGGTTTGAAAGTGTAGGTTGCTCAGAGCCATCTAACCTCATATCATTCGCAAATACATTATTTTTAGGGGGGTCCACAGGGGCAATTAAGTCAGACACCAAATCCTGTCATGTGGTAGTTTTCTCTCGAAGTGGAACAAATATGTCCAAAGCAGTGGGGTTAGATCCATCCTTATTCACTTGATTTTTAGATTTCAAATTAGAATGAAACTTATGACATTTATCAAGGGTATGCCCAAACATTTTACAACGAGAACAATAAGGAGTTCTATGCTCCATGACGATTTGTTGCCAATGTCCATTGTGAGTTATGCCCAACCAGACTTCAGTAACATCAAGTAAAGTAATATCTCTTTCCACAAGTATTTTGACCCTAGAAGGTCTGGTCAGGTTGAAAGTGGGTAGATCTAGCTTCATAGGGTTCCCAAGTATGACCCCAATAGAGTAAAGAACCTGATGATGAAAAAAGTGCAGCTTGAGACCAGCTAGACTAAAACATACCGGTATAGTAGGAGATTCATGATTGAGGACAAAATTAGGAGACTGCTTGAGTAACTTCATTGATTTGCCTGCAATGTTAAGATATTTTTTGGAGAAAATCTGACTGTAGTCTTCAACTACGGTTAATTGAATTAACACATGTCTTCCATCTATAAGCCTCACTTTTCACTTTCTCGCTAGTTTGAGAGCATCAAAACTTTTCCTGATAACTTCAATAGGCGGGTGCCCTCACTGAAATTTTCCAATTAGAGCGAACTTGAATTTCTCATTCAGGGTTAAAATTTCTAACTTAGAGAAAAAAAAAATGTTGTTTTCCCACTTTTACTACTTGCATTCTTAATAAAGAGGCTGTCACCTATACCATCATGATACTCCTTATAACTTGAGGGGAAGACAACTGCCGACTCCATCTGAGGATTACCCACCACGTGGACAAATGAGGTTTTGCCAGGTTCAACTGCAGAAGAAGGGAGCTCCATTACAGCAGGGAAAAGCCCTGCCAAGTCGAGTAGAGGGCAAAAAATGTCGAGTCGAAGACGGTTGGGGCGAAGCCGCAAAAATCGAAGCCGCGGAACAGCCGCAGCTCGACGAGGCCTACGATGACGGACAACAGTTGCCCAGAAAGCACGAACCGCAGAAGGCGGAGCCTCGACGAAGCTCGAAGACGATGGAACAGAGGAGCCAAAGCCCTTCGTCGTCGGGCTGAAACGATTTTGCCGAAGGAGAAGCCCTTCGTCGTAGCGAACGAGAAGACCTTCGTCGCCAAGCACAACAAAATCAATGGATTGAAAGCCGAAGGATTCAATGCCGGGAATTGCCATCGGGCAAAACTTAGCAGAGCTGCCCTCCACCGACGCCATATATATATTATGTACACGGTAAATAACTCTTATCTTCCTTGGGTTTGGATATTTTTATTTTATTTTATTTTTTTTGTATTTTTATTTTGAATTCTTGTGATTGTGAGATCTTTGAGTTTTATGTTATTTGTGGTTTATATATGTTGGATCATTTCTTTTGTTATGGTTCATGTTGGATCTTTATGCTATTAGGTTTGGTTCTAGATGTAAAAGTGGTGGTTCGCATAAGTTTGGTGGCAGATTTGGGTATTTATTTAATTATCTTTTTGTCTCTCACTCTTATTCTTATAAATAAGGTATTTTTACAATGCAAATCGTTTTTATTATAAATAACAAAATGAAAGACCGAGTTTCAACACTTTGTGCATCGTTCATTGCCGAAATGAAATGCTTCCGGAGTGAATGTGGTGGAATTAATAATTGGCATAGTACTTCCTAGGATTGAATGATTTTATTTTCTTAAGTTGTAACAATCTTCTTATCGTTTAGTAACATTTTTATTGAAATATATTTATTTTCCTTTTCTTAGAATCAAATATATTATTGTCCAAGTAGTTAGCTAGGTTGAAGAAACTATCAATTAATATTAAGACTTTTATTTGCAATTCTCTTTATATTTCATAATGATCCATCTTGATTATTCTTTGCAAGTATTTTATTAAATCAAGCTTAAATTTGAGGTTCCACAACGCTTCTAAGTGATTTATTTTAGATTTAATATTTTTTTTATTTAAGCTTAAATTGAATTTTCTTGTGATGATTTAAATTTAGTCCGCTTCATTTATTATCGTAGTGAATCTAAAGTTTTGTTCAACATCATATTTTATACTTGAGTAAGTTGTTCATTGGAAAAACTTTTTTTGTGTATTGATTTTTTATTGTTCCATTTTTTGTCACATTATATTTTTATTTAATTTTTAAAATAATAAACTAATTTATTTTATATTGAAATTTTGTAGATGTGATTTTAATAATATGTCAAGCCACTCCTTTTTTTCAAGTTTATCCAAACTCATTTGGTGCCCATAAAAATAGCATAATTTTTATTTTGTTGTTTTTTTGCAAAAAAAGAATTATTTTGGCCATATCATTGTTATTTTACATCTTAATCTTATGTTTAAGTTGCCTGTTTTCATTTAGTTCGATATTTTCTACAACCTTTCTTTAGAACTTTTTATTTATTCCTATTGGTTGTGTACCAAATTTGCAAATTCTAAGGAGCTATTACAAATCATGCACTTTACTCCACATATTTTATAATTACTTGGAGTGGTCTTTTGTTTGAAGGTCCAACACATGACCACATATATTATAATATTTTACTTTATTTATTAGAATTAAATGATCTTACCTAGAATTTTTAACAAAAAAATTTTTGATTGACAAGTCTGCCAATTTGTCTTTAGGTTGGATGCTATTTAAAATAACCTTAATTAATCTTCCATGAGATACTCTAATTCAAGGCACCTTACTTGAGTATAGTTAAATGAACCCACCCATTAATCCTAATACACATCTCCCTTCACCCTCACCAAGGTTACAAAGGAATTGAGTTTTCCTTATAAATGGCTTTTGAATAACATAATATGGATGAGATTCCATTTTGACTTCATAATTGAGCTAACAAACCTTTTGGTAGGCTTGATGGATATCCCCATCAACCCCTTTCATGGGAGTAATATCCTTATCATTATGAGGAGCTTTGACTAATTCTATGCCATCTAGAAGCTCGTTGAATGTGACTCGGTTGGTGGTATCGCAAGAAAGGTTGAGGTTGATCCCTTTTACTTTTGATATTCATTTGCGCTTAAAAGATTTTTTTTTATTTGCTTATAGAGATAGACCACTATTTTGATGTGTGAGAATCATTAAGTTAGGATTGCTTGCACAAAGCTCATTGGCTATGCCAAGACCCACTGAGTTAACTTAGGGCCATAACTTCAAGTATATGGCAAATCACATGTTGAATCTTGGGATGAGCGAAAGAGTTTTTTATGTAGAGGTATCTTAGTCTAACATTTCATGATTAGCTTTTGATACTCTTGAGTAGACATTCTAGTGAACATTTTGAGCAATATCTGAAGCCCATTCTACAATGCAAATTCATTAAGTTTATCTCCTAAGCCCAATTGACATTCTCTCCCAAGGAAAAATTCGTATGTGGAGCCTCTGGCTTCAATTGCTTCATTTAAGGCAGATTGGTAACTAAGCAAGCAATTGATCGCATAGGAGTATCCATTTGGATACCACTGATCCATTAGCCGGAAGACTTAGAGATTGATAATGTCAAGCGTAATTCATATGGCTCACGCCTGGATGGATCATGCCGGATGACCTACACATCATCCTGGTATATTGTCTTCTAGCTAATGCATAAAACTAACACCAGTTGAAAATTTACCAATATATTCCACACTTCCAAAGTTAAGATAAATCATTTAAGAAATGATAATGATAATTATTGCCCTGGCTAGAATGAAGTTCATATGTGAATGCCATCCACAGTATGAGGTTGGTTGGCTTGACATGATCAACATCTTTATTACCCAAAGGTGCTTTTTTTTCTGCTAAAATACACCATTATTTCTATCGTATATAGTGTGATGCCCTCCCCATAAATGTTACATATACTTGTAGGTATGCCATGGCTAAATGATTTCAACATCGCTCACTTAAGGCATCTAACTCGTCTTTAAATTTGGAGGCAAAAGTGTTATTTTGAATTTGACTAAGGGTCTGTTTGGGGCAGCTGTTGATTATTTATAATCTGCTGTGATATGATAAGCATATTATTCTGATAATCTGATAATCTGCAGATTATCAGAATAAGCTGGCTTGCTGTTTGAGACAGCTTATTCAGAACAGCTTACTAGGAGCTGTTGTTGGATAAATGACAATTCTGCCCCTATTTGTTCCCTTAATTCTAGCACCATTTGCTTCTTAAACAATTCCAAACTGTAATTGATTGATCTACGCAAAAGTTTAATATTGACAATCTCTTCTAAGTTCTAATTTCTTCCTCCCCGACATAATTAATAATAAAAAATACAACTTTGTAATTCCACAGCTTTCTTCATTGATAGAGGTAGAAGACTTGCCTGCCCCAATGGAAGAAAATTGACTGACGAGAGTCATGTTAACGAACAACCTCTGTTCCATCTTCCTGCTTCTCTTTGGAGTTCGCAGGAGGGATTCGACGATTCCCAAATCAATGCTCAGCTGGACTAGTACCACCGCCCATATCGCCAATAACCTCAATTTCCCCATCCACGAATGCTGTTTAGGAAAGGGAGAAGAAGAAGAAGAGAGAGAGGGAGAGGTGATGGAGAAAGTTTGTCTATGGGAGAGGAGTTAAAAAGAAAAAGCCATACATTACGAATCAGAAAGGAAAATTAAAATGCTGGGGCTCGCAGGAAGGAAGAAGAGGGATATCGGGTATTCTTGCACCGATCTCAGCGAAGGAGAGGTGGATCGGCGAGCCGAAGGGTGCCGGGCGAGGCGTGCGATTCTCCTGGAAAGGGCGCCAATCTCCTGGGTGAGGCGTGCGATTCTCCTTGAAGGAGCGCAGATTCTCCAAGGGTGAGGGCGTGGGGGCGAGCTGATTTACGATTCTCCAAGGGCTGCGAGGGAGCGAGGCGAGGCGACGAGCGAGATATGCGAAGGGGCAGCACAGAGATTCTTTCTTAATCGCAAAAATCATACGCGGGACGCAGAGGGCGTCCAACTTGCGAAACCATGAAGGAAATCGCGATAAAAAAAAGCAGCGACACAAAAAATTTAGACCGAACGCGATGTTCAAATGGGGTGGCGGCGTTTTCAAAACGCGGCCGCACCCTATAAGCTGCCCCAAACGGGCACTAAGTATGTTTTAACTGTAAAATCGAAGGAGTCATTTTCTCTTAAAAATTTCCTTTTAATTTAGTCATTTAGAGCTTAAGTAATGTTGTCAATGATGGAATCAAAATGAAATCTTGACTTGAAAAAGATATATTTGGGTTAATTCATGTACTGTTTTGATTGGAATCGGGATGGCTTAAGTGATTTGAAAAAAAAAATAGGTAGATCTCAGATTTTCTTGAGTTGGGTGGCTCAATCCAAAAAAACCTTAATTTAGAATATTATTTATTTGTTGACAAACTCATATGAAATTATAAATTATTATTATTTTTTTAGAGTTATGTCCAAATTAAATAATCATATTCATTTGGTTTGGGTTAACATTTATTCGTTACAACTTAAAATATTGTTTATGTTGGGATTTTGACCCATGTGATAAATAAGTCTGGTTGGGATTTATTGTATTTATGTTGGGCCATTTTTTTGGTTTAGACCTTAATGCAACCCTTAAACATGAGTTGGCATCCCTAAGCTTGAGCACATTATCATTGATAATGTTATCTATACTTTCATTATATTAGAATCCTCTTTGATATTTTTCATGAATGCACTACCCTCACATCAGAGATTAATCAACTATTATTTTTAGTTTCAAGGTGTGTCTTGAGGAATTCGTTAATGAACTACCATTTTATAACTGGTATCAAACTTGCCATATATTTAATGCATAAACCAACCTTTTGTAATCTACCCTATTATTGAGTGGAACCACTTAACATACCAAGCTAAAGATTGAGGTCAATGATGAATCATATAAGGGTTTTATTTGTGGGAGTATGTTCTCTTGTGCTATTTTGGATCTTCCTACTCTTAAGAAGGGTGGAACATGATACATGTGCATTGATTGTTTAACATTATTATAATTTTCACAACTCGACCCGAGTTTTGTAATTAACCAAGCAGGGTACAAACGGTCGGGTTGTGTGAAAAAAATTTCGATATTCATATTCTATAACTTGTTATTAACAGATGAAAGAACCACAAATCCAATTAATTAAAACAATATATTTAAATTTACCTTGTAAGTAGTTTTCCACATCTTATATAAGTGTTTTTTCTTTTTTCGCTCATCTTTTAATCAACTAATTAAAACAGAAAAATAAGTTTAGAACAATAGTGAGCTAAACAAACAGTGGATACTCATACTCTTGAACTACAACAATGCAACAACAACAAAGCTTTAATCCCACTACGTGGGGTTAGCTACATGAATCCCTTTTCTCCATTACGTTCTATTTAGTGTCATATTTTCACTTTGTTCTAATAAATTAAGATCATTTTTTATACAATAAGCCCAAGTCTTCCTAGGTTTATCTCTGCCATTCTTAACATAAGTCAAATCTAAAACATCTACTCTCCTAATTTTATCATCAGATGGTCGACATTTAATGTGAACAAACCATCTAAGAAGACTTTCTCTAATTTTGTTCGTCACTGGAGCTACACCAACCCTATCACGGAGATATTCATTTCGTATTTTGTCTCTAAGTGTAAAGCACTCATCCACCTAATCATTCTCATCTCGACAACACTTAACTTAGGATTATGCTTCTCTTTTAAAGACCAACATTCAACGCCTTAGAGCATTGCAGGTCTCACCATCATCTTATAAAATTTTCCTTTCAGTCTAAGTGGTACTTTTTTTTATCACACAAAAGGCCCGAAACATTCCTCCACTTCAACCAACCAACTTGAATTCTACTATTAACATCCTCATCTATATCACCATCGTTTTGAACAACAGACCTCAGATATCTAAATCGTTCACACTTTTTAATAATTTGATCACCCAAAGTTACACTTCTGTCACTGAAGTTAATTCTACTAAAATTACATTCAATGTATTCAGTTTTAGTTCTACTCAACCGAAGGCATTTAGACTCCAATGTAGACATCCATAATTCAAGTTTTTCCTGGGTTTTTTTCTCTTGTCTTATCCACGAAAAAGGATATCATTAGCAAAAGCATACACCAAGGTACATCCTCGTGTAAATGTCCAGTAAGACCATCCATAACTAAAGCAAAAAGATATGGGCTTAAAGTCGATCCCCGATGCAATCCAACAGAAATAGGAAAATATATGGTCAATCTTCCTTCAGTTCGAACGCAAGTAACAGCTCTAGTATAAATATGTTTAAGGTCCTCGTCCTCGTGTAAATGTCCAGTAAGACCATCCATAACAAAAGCAAAAAGATATGGGCTTAAAGCCGATCCCTGATGTAATCCAACAGAACTAGGAAAATATATGGTCAATCTTCCATCAGTTCGAACACAAGTAACAGCTCTAGTATATATATCTTTAATGAATTGAATATCAACACCTTTATTCTTAAGAACTCTCCAAAGGATATCTCTATCATAAGCTTTTTCTAAATCAATAAAAATCAAATATAGATCCTCCTTATTATCTCTGAACTTCTCCATCAATCCTCTCAATAAATGTATAGCTTCCATAGTAGACCCGCCCGACATAAATCCAAATTGATTATGAGAAATCTTAGTAATACGGCTTAACCTATGTTCAATTACCCTCTCCCATACTTTTAAAGTACAAAAATGTGAAGGAAAAAAAAATAATATGCATGCTAGTTAAATTATTAATAAATCAATAGAAACATTTAACATATTATTCAATGAATCTTATTATATCAATAACATACCAATATTCTTTTATATCTGTACAACCATCATAGGAGCACCATCTCAAAATTATGTCAATTAAGACACATCAATATAAATATCTTTTTTCATATACGTGCACGTGTACCTTAGTGTACCCCACTAGTGCCATCAAGGGGTGACTCCATCATAGTCAGTCACGCACATACAAACAACCAACATGAACATATGATTCTTGTGCTCATCACATTCAATTCAATATACTATATATATAACAATGACCATGACATGATAGTAAATAACTACAAACATTTACTTTCATAACAATGTGACCAATAAATAAAAGAATAAATCAATCAAAATAAAACTTGTGCAAGTATCATTAACTGTAAAATGATTGAGAAAAAATAAAATATTACCATATTTTAAAAGTACGAGTACTCACCCTAAAGTTGTATGACTTGTTTCAAACACGTTTAATCTATGCCTCAAATAGTTAGCTGCTTACGATATCGTGAGAATATGACCTTAAGAATATCATGAATTATGCTTTATCAATCTCTTAATTACTTATGTAACTTTAATTGGGGATTTGAAGCTTTATTTTAAGTATTCATGTTACTTTAATTTGACTATCAAAATTTCAACTAAATCAACATTTATGATTTTATTCAATATCCAAAAATTTTCACTCAGATTTTAATAAGTAATTATAAAATTTATTTTCATATTTCAAATAAATCTTTCATATTATTATTATTATTATTTGATTTATTGGTATTACATATATATATAAACCAAATATATAATATTAAAATACAAAACTTATAATTCTTACTTTACCAAAAGCTCGGCCCGGCTCAACACCTGCAGAAATTTCATCTTCCTTCGCACACTAGCTTCTTCTCTCCTCTTTTTTTTGCTCTATTGCTTCTTTTCCTTCGCATGCTCAACTTCATTATTCCTTCACCTGCATGCTAGGGCTTGGTCGAGATTCCACTACACGCGATTAGACTCCGGTCGCAGAAGAGCTCCTTCCACAGGTTGCCTCTTCCTCCCACTTCTCCTCGAAACTACCCATCTTCTCGACACGTCTTCCTTCACAGAGCAACGAACTCCTCCCTCCCTCCCAAAATCAGCCCGGTCTTCTTCCTTCACACTAGTCGTTTGTCGTCTTCTCTGCCTTCGCACGACACGGGGACCCTGGCGTTCACTCCCTCCCTGTCGACTTCCCAACTCGACGTAGCAATGTTGTGATCTTCTTCTTCCCTCAAGCACAGTGCAGGAGGTCACCGTGTGGTTGCTTCGGGTAAGAAGATACGTAACTCCTTTTCCCTCCTCTGCTCTCTGATCGCATTCCCATCTCTCACGCGATTTATGGGGCGAATTCCCCCCTTCGAAGTCCGGACCCCTTCATTTCCTCTCCCATATGTTTGGTTTTCCTATTGCTCGCTTCCTCCTCCTTCGACTCTCCGTTGCCCAACTTCTCGTTTCTTCTTCTTTTTGATTTTTTTTTGTTTCTCCTCCGGTTAAAAAAAAAAAAAAAGGATGTTAAAATAATATATTGATAATAATTTTTTATCTCTTGATTAGATGACATGCTTATCATGATGATTGGATTACAAAATATGTACTCTAAATTAAAATGCGTGAAACTGATGAGTGGAAGATAACTTTTGATATGAATGATAGCCTCTATGATTGAGTGGTTATGCTTTTTGGCCTAATAACTTGACTTTATTCACGTGTTTCATGACGCGTGATTCAACCCTTTATTGTTATTTTTTTGTTGTCAATTTTGATAATATTTTGATTTTTATTAAGATTCATGTTGATCACATTAATCACTTGGTTTTGTTGGCCCTTTGTCATGAAAAACTATATATTCACACGAAGTCCAACTTTATGATTTTTTTCGTGATTTTCATAGGCTATGTAGCTTCCAACAAAGATATTAGTTAATACTAAGAAGATTTGAGAAATTAATAATTGGCTTATGCCAACCTCTATTCATGATGTGTAGTTTCCACGGGTTGACCATATTTTACGGGAGATTTGTCAAAACATTCATCATGTTAGAGCTCCAATCATTTTTTTCATTGAGAGCGGTGAGTTTAGGTGGACCCTATTGCTTTTTAGACTTTGGAATGTACCAAAAAGCATTTAGCTAGTGAACCTATATTTGAAATTGCCCCGCTTCAATGCATTCTTTGAGATATATTATGGCATGTTAGCTATAGGTATTGGTGGAGTATTTAACCAAGAACATGCAATAACTTACTTAAGCAAGATGCTAAATGAGGCATGCGAAAGATTTTCTAGCTTTGTGCCTATGCCAACACTTCTCTTATTACAAGAGTTCATGCTCTATAAGGAACATATAAATTTTATGTATTTAGGCTCTTAACATAAACTAAACTTGTGTCATGTTAAGTGGGTATATTTTCTTCAAGAGTACACTTACGTTCTCAAACACAAGGTTTGTGTTGAGAACAAGGCAATTAATGCTCTAAGTTGGACACACTATGAGTGTTTAGTTGATCAAATTTGATAATAATTTTCGACTATCATATTTTTTGATTAATTATATTTATGCATCATTATCTTCGTAAGAATCAATCAACATTTTGATTGTCAAATTTGGTGTCTCTTTTGTAGGTACTCATCTTTGTATACTCGATTCCTTATTTTATGACTTTCTCATTGACTAGTAGCATTCAGGTGGAGCATCCACCATTTTTAGATTAATAAACTATTTCTTTTGGCCAAAACTCAAGCAGGATGGTAATAGCCAATGAAAATATAAATTTGATGGTGATTCATATAAGATATTTATTAAGGGGGGGTGGGCGGGGGGAGAAAGTTTTTATTAAAAGTTGACTAGAGAGATTTCTTACAAGAACTCTAAGGAGCTACCAACATGAAAATTTGGACCATACAAGATTGCATGGGTAATAATTGACAATGCCTAGGGGTTAGATGTAACTTTGGATATTCATTGTAGCTAGATTAACTCCGTCTTGAGAAGCTACTGGCAACACTTCGCTTCTCTCCCCTACGTTTCTGTCAACTCCACTTTCTTCATCTCCTAAGTTATTGGTGACTACCCATGCATCTATTCTCACACTGATGTCCTTGCTTACCAGCCACTATGTTTTCAAATTCTGAGTGGATTTTTGATGACCAATTTATTACAATTATTGACGGTGAATCTGAGTGGATTTTTGATGACCAAATTATTTCCATTATTGACGGTGAACATCAACATTTCTTAGCTCGATGGAAAGATCTCTCACCTCTTGAGGACTCTTAGTAGGCAATTGAGGAAGTGGAATTATGTATTGATTTACTTGTGGGCTATCAAATCCTTCATTTGTTAGAGTTGAATTTTTTGAGGCTGAGAGTGTTCATGTAGGGAATCACAACCATCATCATCGTCACATAGCCTAGATCATGCCTGCCTAGGATATTCAAAGTACATTTTTCATTTGTTTGTAAATTTTCTTATATATTTTTATTTAAACCCTTATAGTTGTTGGAACTTTGAGCTATTGTATTTTTGCTCTTATATGTTCTACTTTTTTTTATATCATGGGCCTTTATGTTATTTGGTTTGGGTGATAGATATGAAAATATTGGTAGTACTAAATTCAACATGATCATCAAAAGTAAGAGGTTCAACTTTAACCTTTCTAAAGATATTTTCATGTGGGCATTCATTGTGCCTCAGGATGACATAAAATTTTTCAAAGCTTTAAGAAAGTTTCTTGTGGTAATGGGGATATCACTGCTGTGGAAACCTTTGATGAAGTAGCTACTACTCGGCTTACATCTCAAGCTTTGCTGGAAACTCATCCCCCGGAAAGCTCAATCTTTTTGTTGTATGGTGCGTGCGTTATGTTTAATAGACAATTCCTTTCACGATCTTTGTGCTGGATTCTTGTGTAAAATTACTGCTGACTCAATTTTCAATGGTGTCCAAGCTAATTTAGAATTATGGATAGGCTTATTAATGGAAGAGGGTACTATCCTTTCATTGTTCTTGTAGACGAAGGTGATTGTCCTCATGTATGTTTTCATGTGTTCATCCTTGCTATTAGTGATTTCTATGGACGGTAATGGCGCTAATGGAAGATAAGTGGAAATTAAAGTTTATACTGTAAATTTCTGACTATTCTTTGATATTTAACCAATGGGAATTTGAGAAGGTTTTATAAAGAAAGGTTGTAGAAGACATTAAGTTAATGAAAATTTAATTCTCAAACAAAAGATTTTGTATGTGATTGACAATTATATGGCCAAAATCTTAGAAGTAAAGTGCATAAATTATATATGAATGGGAGGAACCATGCAATTTTTTTGAGCATCGATCAAGTTTGAATTTAATTTGAAAAAATTGGAGTGACTTCATTTATATTTGAAAGCACATCCACATAATTTAAAGCAAAATTGAATTCATCTGGCATTTAAAAAAATATTCAATTAGCAGGTTTACATAGAGAATGCAGAAATGAAAATCTGGACACAATAAGTTTACCTATGAAAGACTTGATTTAATACCAAATATTATGTCGAAAAACTATTTTTTCATTATGATAATAGATTTAGATGAATGGTTTTAGCTCTCAATAAGAAAATTTACTATAAACGTAAAGCGAAATTTACGTACATGCCACCTAATTATTATGTATCTGCATATCTAACGCCTAAAGTTTGATATTTACATTTATAAAACTTTGGTGTTATAAAACCTATGCATGAGAAGGTGAATTTATGCATGAGAAGGTGAATTTCACTTATAAAAAGTTATTAATAGTGGTATTTTTGATGTGATGTGAAAGATTTGGGTGTTATGCATGTAAATATCAATTTTTAGGTGTTAGATATAGATATGTAAATATATAAGAATTGTGTGGTATGCATGTAAGTGCTCCAAACTTAAATAACTTTGAAACATAAATTTAAAAGAAATGTTTAGATGCACACTACTCTCAATTTAATCCCATTCATTGATGCACCTGATCATACAATCCTTAAATGTCGTATGATATAGAAATAAATTTCATGAAGAATGAGGCATATCTACCCCAATTAGAGGCGAAAGGCAACAAAAATTTCGAACAACCATGGATAATACTTTGATTCCACTGCATAAAGTCTCTAAGATGAAGTCAATAAGCACCACCAAATTCCATTACAATTAATAAAGCCAAAATCCGTCAGCCAATAGTTCCACATTAATCAGCTCGACTTGAAAAAACTTTGAGTCCTTTGAATTGAGCTTTGGATATTCATAAAACAAATATGACCTTAAATTTCTTATGTTTCCTGCAAAATAATCAATAAATCATCACATGCAAATCTATCATGCCAATGCACACGCCATCACTGGAATCCTCCATCAATATAGTGGGCATCCTTTCATCATTTTGAATAGCCTCAGAAATCATTTCAAGATCAAAATTTTGTGGTAAAATTTGGCAAATTAGCTCAAAACTGTCGTGGCATAAAAGAAATCATTGTAATTCAAAAATAATTATATGCTTTATTAATCCAAGTGTGGTACAAAATAGATTTATGATAGAATGTAGACTAACTAGGAACAGTTAAAATTTCAAGGAATTAATTGTAAGTTTATGTAGTAAGATCAAGCAACAAACTATATTGATATAATATTTTAAAAAAATAAATTTGTGCAAAATTTAAATGATTTTGCCTTGAGTGCATTCAATTTATTGAAGATTCCCAAGGCATCAAGATGTTATTGCCAAACTTAAAAATCCATTTGCCTCATGTTCACATCAACTTAAGCATGCAGTTGTCTTAATTATTAGCTTGTTTTTTGTAACTATCCTCATGCAAGTCATGCATAGGCTGTGCTAATGACTATGCATATAACTAATTTGATATGAGAGAAGTAATAAACTGGCTAAAGTACTAACATGCATTCTACAAACAACTAATAATAGCTTGTAATTAGATCCAAGAGAAGAAATGCTAATGCAATTCCAGGCAAACAAATCACATAATTATGATGTTTATGGATATATGACCTCTCCGAAGAAAAGTAATCTAAATGGCTTAAAATTAGTTGTGATGAATTATGCACTTTTAGAGTTGACAAACTAGATAAAAATTTTAATTTTTAGGTTACTTTTGATGCTACTGTTTTTAACAAACGCTTGAAATATTAACTTCACTTTGTCCTTGCCATGAGGCTCTTTTTATGAATTAATATGCTATTAAACCATGAACAAATGAAGTCATCTCCGGTCTGATTATCTAACATTGGAATAATATTAACAGATAATTCATCCAAACTTGCTTTTCTAGATTTACGGATATAATTAATTAACTACATCATATCTGATTGCTTTTTCATCATATAGATAAAGGTTCAGTTTTGATTAGAATTCATATTCAGATATGATCTTATGCTCGATTGGATGATCGATTGCAGATGCAGATTTAAATTCATAATTATCAGATTTAGATTCATATTTTATTTACAAATCAATTTTGCTCATTTAAAACATCCTCTAATGAATATTTGTGAACTACTGTTTCTTCAATAAAATTAAATTCAACTATTCATGATTCTTGCATTGGGGCATTTTCAATTGTCTTTAGATGAGTTATTTTTAAATTTTCCTTGGGAATGAACACTATTGCAACATTTCTACTATATACCTGTAATTTCATTTGATGCTTAAATATTTAGATAAAACTTTTGATAGTACATTTGGTGAATTATAGTTTTGTTCATTCTTAGATTTGTGCATAAGAGTTTCAATGAAATAATTTGTGATTGCAAAATAGTCCAAGGGAAGCCATCTCGTTATAATGCCCATAATTTGCCTCAGTGCTTAATGTTGAAACTCAAAGCCTTTGATAGTATTTTTGGTAAATTATACCCTTGTTCATTCTTATGTGCTCACATAAGACCTTGAATGAATAAAGTAGTGATAGGAAAATCGTCCAAAGTTAAATCTTATGTAGCTACATGGCTTGTAAAATTTATATAATATTTAAACGTGCTGGAGCGATTTTGTTTACAACTCTGGAATTGATTATGCATTTCATCCCGTCATTCATCAAATTTTAAATATTTCTCATTTAGCGTATGTTTCGAGCTTATTCATGGTGATATTATTTTACTAGAAACACTTTACCAAAATAATTGAGCACGTCTCCCTAAATTTGGTTCAAAAAATTTCTTCGAAATCAAATTAATGATAGGATTTAGAGATGTGTTCTAAATACTTTGATGCACCTTGAAATTTTCTAAGATCATATCTCTCATTAAATGTTGGAATGTAATTTTGAACTTTACGATTATCATGTTGTCATGGATTAGAACCGTGGTTTATCAAATTCTATTTAAGTTTCATCATTAATTAAAATTTTCTGACTGATCCTATTAAAATCTTAATTGTAGTTGACATGATGACTCAACCTTAACCTTGAATACTATTATGATTTAGAAAAACATAGGTTAGGGTTTCACTCCTAAGCAAAGCTATAATATAGCTTTTAACTTTAAATAGCTTGCACATAAATTCGCCCTCCCACTGGTTGTTTGCTTGTGACCACATGATCTATAGTGCCATAAACCCGAAGCAGCTTATGCCTATCCTGGAAATCCCATGCTTCAAAAACAAATTACGCAAAAACCTAAAAGACGAGAAACTGCCCCAATTGGCAAAGAAAAAGCCCAACAACAATTCAAAACTTCTAACGATAATTCCAAGTCTCCACCACTCAAAGTCCTAAGATATAACCATTAACCAATTCCAAATTTCGGTACAAATAATAAAACCAAAATCCACCCAGAAGTTACACACCGAAGCATATAATAAATGACATAGTAGGCCAGGTGAAATCGCAAAAGTTCACTTCAAGCTTTAGACTTGGAATAAGGACCTATCGTCAATGGAAATGTGAATTTCATGGAAGTAATTGATGGTATTCCTTATTCTAAGGTCATATTAGGCCAGTTGCAATTGCAACATTTCTCTTGAAGCCAGAAATATCTACATATGATATGATTCATATAACTTTTTCTCCTTCCCTTCAGAGTATTTAGCATGATTTGATGTGCATTAGTGAAAGCATTTCTTGAAGTTACTCAAATATAAAATAACAATACAAGCTAGCCCATGTTTCTTACGATGACAGTGCATTTGATGCTTCACATCAGACCATTTTACCTTGATTTGAAGTTTTTCTTCTGCATCTCTTCTTCTAGTCATCTCTGGCTTTTCTAGCATTTCGCCAAGTATATATCTTTTAGTGCCATATGGGGAAAGCCCATTGATCTTTCAATCATTTCCTCTCTTAAGCATGGATCTTGGCATGTTACATGAAGATTACTAGCTATTTTCAGATGCTTCTCAATTAGCTGCAAATGTTTTCAGATATATATGTTTTGTTTTAATTGTTAATATCTTTTTTTTTTTAAATAAATTAATTACTTTATTCTTTTGTGTTTTCTTTTTATGCAGTGCAGCACATGATGTATGGCTTTGGAGATGATCCAAATGTAGGTTTATCTAATCCTGATTTATAGTTTTTTTATTTATACAAGCCATTTGTTGTTCTATTCTATTAAATAAGATTTAGTGCAAGGCTTGAAATATCATTTATTTTCAAATTTATTGCTTCTTTATGCTGAAACTCAAAAATGCATGTTTATCCATCTAATTTAGATTTATTCTTGAGATGAGATTGTCAACATTCCTGTCCGAAGATTTTTCAAGAAGTTAGCACTTGAAAGGGTGATTTCCATGCATTTCATGCTTAAAACAAATAGGTTTTTGCAAGTCTTTCTTCTATTGTTAGAAAATATTTTAAGCGTGAATGTAAATTCACTATTTATTTATTTTTCTTACCCTTTTGAAGTTGGTTTCACCATTATGGTTTTTTTTACTTTCCCACTATGATTATTTTTTATGATTAGATAGATGATGTCGCGATGCTGTGAAACACATGTCAACCATGTAAATATATGTATTCCTCAAGTAATATATAGATTTGAGTCCGTGTATCGAACTTGTTAATTTCCACAATGGGTAAATATTCTAGTTTACTAGTCTTAAGTTTAGTTTGAAGAGTTAAAATTTTGGGAGTTTGAAAGTGACTAATCCTAATATTTGCAAAGAAATAGAATCCTAAGTAGAAAACGTAGAGTTTTCTTTCAAGTGAAATATTCTCCCCTGAACTGACCTAAGAAAATTAGATTTAACCAAGTGATTCAGTTATTAGTGACAATCAGGAGCATGTTTTATCCTTAGCCATTTTCAAGATCATAAAAACCCTTGGGATTTTATATTACAATTTAGTTTCCTAAAACATGCAAAAATTCTCAGGACTCCATGTCTCCCTTTGTGATTACACTATCCTAGCAACAATATTCCTTTTCTCCTAAGAGAGTATGCTTTAACTTAATTTTTCTACTAAGTTTTATTTCTAAACTCATGGACCACCATAACTTTTAATAGATTAACTAGTCAGATTGAAAGGAAATCAAGTGTAGAAAGTTAAACATCACTATTCCACAAGATTAAATTAATTACATAACATGGTTAATATCTAGTTTCCTAGATTATCAATCCTAGGGAGGAAAATGAAATCTAAGTGCTACTCATGATCAATGTTTTTAAAAGCGTGTATGTAATCACGCTCCGCATGCGGCGTGAAGCGTAATGGGCGTCGCCTACGTCACTCCACTGTATTGCAGTTCAGCTGTGCGAAGCACACGGTTTGCATTGAGTCGCCCTTCAAAGCTCGATTAAAGGACCGACTCGATCTAGTTAACGTGCGAGGAAAATTAAACCTTATATTTTAGTCTTCTGTTCGATGGATCAAGCCACTGGAGTAAATTAGACTAGGAGTACCTTCAAGCTTCAACCTTCGACTTTTGACGCAGAGAGTAGAAGCTTTGATTGTAGGAGACACTTGTTGTAGACACTTCGTCCTTCGGCCATGGTGGTAGAACCTTTGATCGCATCGACAGAAGGTTCCACCGTAGATGCAGATGACAAACGCTTCGACTGCAGTATGCATTTCAATCATTTGTGAGGACTCGAGGGCTTTGACATCGGAGAATGGTGTTATGTATGTAAATGCCACATATTTTTTGGTTTTAATTCGACAAATTTCAATCGTCGTGTTATCAAGACGTGAATTAATGAACTAAAATAATTCCTTTAATAGGAAGATTTTCATACATACCACTCAATTCGTATCATCTTGTGTAAATTGAAGGGTGGTATGTATGTAAAAACCCGTTATTAGAAGGGTGGTATGTCTGTAAATATGCATGTGATATTTAAATGCCCTGATTTTTGAATAGATTATATTTTAGTTGAATATTAATCATCATTCATTTAATTCATGATTTTATTCTAACCTTGAATTTATTTCAAGATTATATTAATTTTCTATAAAAACTTTGGGTGGTATAAATGTAAAAAAGTAAAGTCCAGATGTTAGCTATGTATTTACATGGGAATTGGGTGGTGTGTATGTAAATGCCCTTTTCATTCATAATAAAAGAAAACCTTTATAATCATAATTCTCTTTATATTATAAGAATTTGAATCAAATGTGATAAATTCTATTCTTAATAATTAGAGGCCGTTGTTTGTGAATATAACATTGAATTATTGCCGTATTCTCTGGAATCACATGAGTACTTCACATAAATCTTAGCTTTGCCAATATAATATGTTGTTATCGATGAATTTCCTGACCAAAAAAGGGCTAATATATATAGTCAAATATATATGGCGTTGGCGGTTTCATGCGTCAATATATATTCCCTGCTTCTTTGATTCCTTCAGTTTTACGCGTCACTTGTTTTGCGTGCCCGACGATGAAGAGTCTCACGCCAGTTTTGATTCCTTCAGCTTCAGCTTCATCGTCTTCCTCCTCCTGTCGCCGTAAGTCTCTCGTCACTGTTACGAGCCGGGTGTAGCTGTTTTTCGCACTTCGTCCTTCCTCCTTCGGCTTCGTCTTCCTTTCTTCTTGACGCAGTACTATTTGCGTTGTTTGCTGAATCTGGCCGCAGGGTTTCTTGCGTGCACTCCTTGCATGTCAAGATGGCCTCGGAGCTCCGTTCTTACGCTACCGCTCTTGCCGGTGATAATCCCGCTCGCGTCCCTATTTCGTGTAAGTTCCCGCAGCGATACCACGAGACCTTAGCGCTGAGCGTTGACACCTGATTTCTCAAAAAAACGTCCCGTAAAAATGGTAAGCCTGCAATCTTTCTCTCTGAGGACGAGATCTCCCCCTTAGCTTCATCCTGCTGGCTGATTTTAGTTGGTAAGTTCCTCTATGGAAACCCAAACTCGAGCTAAGTTGAAAAGATTTTGAGCAATTGCGACTGAAAGGAGGATGGTAGGTTGGTAAACTGGACGGTAGACATATTCTTATACAATTATCATATGAAGAAGACTATGCCCATTTGTTTGCGAGAAGACTCATTCAAATTGATAAATGTGTGATGAAAGTTTTAAAATAGATAGTCAATTTTGACCCTCACACCGAACCTCTACCATTCTTGTATGGCTACGCTTCCCGGGTCTGAAATTCCATCTCTTTAATCATGAGCTTCTCTACTCCTTAGCTATGGTTTATGGTAAACCCCTCAAAACTAATATTCTTACAATTAATCTGAGTCGGCCTTCTGAAGTCAGAGTTTTGATTGAACATGACATTACTCTACATTTTCCGGGGGAAATTTGGATTGGCTCACAGCACCAGGGTTTTTGGCAGTGGGTGGAACTCGAACAGTTCCCACTTTACTGCACTCACTGCCGTATGTTTGGACACTCTCACTCTAAATGTCATCATTTGCACCCTCATTTAAAACCTCAGAGTAAAGATGTTAATGGGCCTTCTACCCCAACTCACACCTCTCCCTCCTCCACCCCTGAGGGCAATCCACAGGCTATTAAAACTTTGGTTGAAACGCTATTAGCTCTCATTCCAACAACCGAAGATCCCCCATGACAATACTGTTTCTGTTTCGGCGATTGACGTATTGCTGGATGGTTTAGCTGGGCAACATACAGCTTCAAACCTTTATGAAGACCATACTGAAGGAACGTTACCTACAAAGGATAATGTCCGGTCAGATAATCAGGAGAACTTTGAAGCTTCTCATCTTCAAGAAGCCTCAGGTGCAGAGGAGATAATTCATACTTCACATATCCTAGAACCTACCATTGCTTCAACGGGTGACAATCTTTTTATTGCGGCTCTACCACCTCATCAGACCGAACAAGTTTTAATTGTTAGTCAGGCGCAAGAGGCTCGTCAGATTATACATGCTCAGCAATCTGTCAGCCAATACACTGATCATATGAGCTAATATTCTGATGAGGAATGACATGTTTACACATCCAGAAGGAAGAAGAATGGCCTACTCGAGCTTAGGAACTTAATGAATTGTACATTGATTACTTCGAGTAATGAGATAAAACACAATAATTTGTTAGTTGGTTCCGTTCCTAGAACTAGAGACAAAGGTAGGACTAAAGTGGGTCGTTCCCTATCAACTTGATTCTGCGATCTCGCAGTTTTGGTTTTTTGGGCATACATGTATTTCCTTTTTTGAGACTTTTGTGTGTGTTGTATACCGTGTGGGTAGGGTGCCTTTTTGTGCCATCTCATACAACATATCTTTACCTTTTCTTTTTTTTTTTAATATATTAGCCCTTGGGATTTTCTATATATATATATATATATATATATGCATGCGCGCGCGCGCGCGCATGCCTGCGTGTGCGGAGAATACATGTGAGTGAGAACTTCATATCAAGATAGTAGGTATATTTAATTCATTAGATCTTTAGAAAAAAAAATCAATTTTATTCGAGAGCAAGGATGTAAGATACCGTGGGCATTGTCGATCCCGCCTCACGAAACCCACCATTTGATCAAACCCACCACTAGCTTGCAAGTGAATATCTTATATTATTTTTTTTTATTCATCTAATTCATATGATATTTGAATGAGTTTAAAATATATAAATTGTAATTAATAATTTGTTTGTGTTTGAAAAAAGCAACTTAGGTATGGTTAATTCAAATGGAAAGAGGAAAGATTTAACTTGGAAATATACAAAATTAAAAATTGAATCGAACACTTTGTCATATATGTATTTCTTGTGCTAGGGAGATAAATGGGAGCATATCTCGAACCATGGACCACTTAATTGGTCCTTTTAATACATAAAAAAGGAGTAATGTTGTCAAGTGTAAGAAAGTACATTCGAACGTATGGGATGAGTTGCTTGCTTATTAAGAAAGAGTACGGAAATAAAAAAAAGAATTTATTTATGAAAGACAAGAGAAGGTGGTTGATATAATTTAATAAACAAATATTCAACCGCCCTTATACTGTGATAAAAGTGGATTTGAATCAAGCTTTGGATTAGAGAGTAATAACATATCTAAAGGCATGTTTGGGACAAGCTATGACTGTATGAAATCTAAGTTCAAAAGTTACCATGGATAATCTGCTGTTTAGAACCTTGCGTCCAATTGTTCTGTTTGAAAAAAAATTAGTTTTGAATGTGTCGCCTATAGATAAATGTTGGCATTACCCCTTTTCTCATATTATATAGAATTCATAGTTTTTATAGGTATATGTAATTCTCGTATTTAACTGTATTATATTAAACAAACAAAATACAAAAGTAAACTCAAATTTTAATTGTAGAACCAAGAGTTGCAAGGGATAATTATAAAGAGATAAAGTGATTTGACAATCCAATGAACCTGGGCGACTTGGTTTAGACAAGAACCTATTTATTTACACTTAACTAATATCATATAACGGAATAGCAGCCTTGTCCACTACAGTAAATAATGACTAACTAATAACCACAACAATCTCACAACCAAATAATAATCTAGCCCATCCCATGCAAAATAATAATTTAGAGGAATAAGCGAAGCAAATTGGCTGTCCATGACTGACAACTAAGCAAATTCTATTTGTGAAACCACAATTTCAAGCTGCCGCAAACTTTTTCATTTCTCACAGAACGCATAAAAGTAAAACTAAAATTAAAGAACATAACATATAAATAATATATAAGCACACTTAGCATTTCAATTATCCACCAATTACAATACATAATACTCACTTATACAATGAACTATATAATGCTAAATCAACCATTAACTAAAGCATCAGTGATTTGCTCTTGTAACTTAGCCATCTCATCAACATCTTCTCCATCGCCTATATAAGGGCTGACAATATCTATCACCGATTGCCTCTATCGATATTCATATGTTTCAGAAGACATTAATTCGTTCTCATTTGCACTTGTGAAGTCAACACTAAAACGTGAATGCAGACACCGTATGTAATTACAACAACGATAATTTTAACCTATTTCAAAGGAATATGTAGGCATATCTCGTAGAATTATCTTTTTTTTCTTTCAAACTAAAAACTCTCTCAATCATATCTCATAATGATGAGCGATGTTTATTAAACATCTCTTTTATTCCCCACACAATTTGACTAAGATCTTTTGAAGTCTGAAATGTGATATTTAGTGATGGAAAATGGCTTAAGAAATCCTTATTGTAATAAATATCCAACATCCACTAAATAATATTTTTTTTGTTAAAATAGTCAATAGTTAGTTACTCTATTAAAACTTAATATAATGCTTACTTGAGAGTCAACAAACCTTGATGCGGAAAGAGAAAGTTATGCGGTTGAGATTGTGTTCCAAACTTGAAGATTCGACTATCATGAGCACTGTCCTGTCAACCAATCATGTCAAAATTAAATTAGATATTAAAGTTGCATGCTGTCATTATATTGTGTAGGTGAACCACAACGTTCAATATATGAAACCTTATTAATATTTGGTACACATGCATCTAACATGTCCCATTAATAACACCAATATAATCTTATATCACATCATAATCAGATTAAAATTCAAAATTCTTTAAATTTTTGAAAAATAAGAATGATTTCAATATACCTTGATGTATGACATATATCGATGATCACATGATATTCTCTAGGAATATTTCAGGAAGTTGGATCTTCAGGTTTGAACTTCAGAAGACATACATATCAAAACATTCAAATCAATAGAAAAACATCTACTGGTGATTTTAGGTGAGTTTTGAAATCTCTCACAAGCTAAACTTATAGATTCATAATGCGATGAAATATAGTGTTATAGTTAATACCTCCATTGAAGTTATTTTTTTGAAGAGCCATGTAATCATGACTAGAGTACGGTTCATTTAAAAGATCAATAAAAATTGCTTGATTCATATGAAACATATTATGAAATCTCATTGGATGACTCCTAAGCAGTTTATTTATCCACTTGTCCCCCTGTAAATGTTTACGTCATGCATTGAGTGTAAGGCATGTATGAATCATAATATTCAGTCAGCACACATATGACCGTTGCAATAAACTTTTTTTGCAACATTTTCTATGTTCTCTATCATTAGGATTCATTGCTGTAAATATTTTAAATATTGTTGCACAATAAATATTACACATGATATATTTGAGAATATAATAACACAAGTATTAATGTAACATCAAATGATATCACAAGTATAATATCATGACGTAATATATCACAAGTATAACATCACAACACAATATATGACAAGTATTAACATTTCAACACAATATATCACAAGTATAAGCATCACAACAGAAGATATCACAAATATTTACACCACAACAAAAGATATCCCAAGTACAAACATCACAATAGAGGATGCCACAAGTACTAACTTCACAACAAAAAATATCATGAGCTCATCACAAGTATCACAAGTAGAATAAAATATTACCGTATCAAATGAGATGACACATCACAAGTGTCAATATTAAAAATAATTATTCTACTAGAAAATATCTTCAAAAGAACTAACATCATGAGTAGTTTTACCAAAAAAGTCAAACATGAAAAGTAGTTGTCTACAAAATTATCAAGTGTACTCTGCTCAAAACACATAACTAATATGAATTAGTCATTGTGATTTTTTAGAAGAAGCACAAGTAATGAACCATTCTCGTAGATACAAGATATGAAAAACTCCTACTTGACAGGATCCATAAGTAGCTTCATTGAGTATAGATATAAGAGAATATCTTCATAAACTTCTGTTGTTTGTTCAAATATTTTTATTACAACAGGAATAGATGAAAGATGGTTGCACGGTGCATGCCTCAGAAGATAAGTTTGTGCATACTGTAACTAATTATAGTATTTGACTTCTTAGATATGCATGACTAACTTTTTTACTACGATTTGCCCTTGCTTTAAAGAAGGTAGAGTCTTAGTATAATTAGATTCATTATGTTTATTTATGTCATGTGATGACCTTTGAATATGATCCATTGGGCTTTTCATGTTCTTGCAAACCTTGAGGAGTCCAGCCATGTTCACCAGCTGCAACAACGCTACTAAACATGAGATCAAGCTTCTCCTCTAGCTCATGTTCGATTTTACCAAACCTAAATTTCTTAGTATTTGGCACAATTGGCCATTCATATAATCAAAGGAAAATTTGTCTAATAATTTTCCGTTTAAATGAAATAGAAATAAAAATGTCTTAAAATTTATTTTACCTCTGACTTCTCCTTCCACCAATCTGCCGATGCATTATGGTGTTTTTAGTTGGATCCCAACCAAACCCAATAGATCATCTTTAGCTCTTTCCATATTTTGCAATTTTTTTTTATCTGGTTCCATTTATTCTTTAATTGAGTTCGGTCATTTAATTTTCCAGTTCTCTTTTGAAAGTTTTTAATAATGTTTCGTCAACTTTCTTTGCTGAAATGTGTTGGTATATTATCTAATTTAATCTCTTTCAAACAAATGTAAAAAAAATCATTTTTGTTTCTTTTTCTCATAAAGCGGATGATGCGCTCTCTTGTGTTGCTCATTTGTTATTATATCTAACTGGTTGATATATATATTTAAATATTTCAATTATAGATAATAATTAATATTCTTCAAAATTTTCAAAAACAAATAGAAATAATTAAGAAAATCAAAGTTCATTACATCAATCTAACAAAAAAATATGAGAAAATATCACAAGTATAAACATAGAAGATAAATTAAATATTTCAACATAATTATTATCGAACATTAAAGAGAAGGATGACTTCTTTTATGAAGCTTTACATGCATGCCGCACAATTCCTATGAATTTACAAAGTTAGCGTAATTATATCATGTAGTTCATGTCTCGGGCAAACAATAGATATCACATTGATACATATGAAAGTACAACTTGCAAAATTATTGCTATTCTTTGAGATCCAACTGGGCATTTTTTTATGAGCTTTACATACATACCACACAATTCCTATGAATTTACAAATCTAACATTTAAATTCCAAATGTTTAGCAAAATGTAACACCTAAAACTTCAATGAAACCACAAAACTATCACTCCATTACTCATTGTTACAATCTTCTTCTTCATCCACAAAATCCAACAATCTCTCTCTCGCACAAGGAGGCTGACCTCGATTTCTCTAGCATTGTCGGCAACCAAGGAATTTACTGACTACTTTGCTTTCAACTGAATTATGAAAAGTTTTTTATGAATATCAAAAGTTCATTTTCTTTCTATTGAGTGCTAGGTATGTAGGGCAACCAACTCAAAAGCATGCGTAGGTTGACAAATTTGAATTTAAGTTGAAAAGAAAGTTGAAAATTTCAAAAGAATAGCAAAGTCTTGAATTGGCCGCACACTTCTAAAAGGAAAAATATTTTTTTAATTCATCTAATACTTTGTTTGGGCGACATTCAATGACATTAGGTTCAAGAGTTCAACCTGTTTCTTGGAGAACATGCGAACAATCTTACTTTCAATGATTTGACACGTCATGCATTTGGTTTACTCAGCCATTAAGCTGCAATTGGTGTGTGATGCCTTTTAGCATGTCCACAAATCAAGATTATGCTATATTTGATTTTGATCTTTTATATACAAAAAATGAGCTGCTATTTGAAAACATTCTGATTTAGCAAGATGACTACACGACACATTTTTGCTTTGATTTTCCATGTACAACAAACGAGCAAAAATAAAAGTATAATTACAAGAAAGACTAATAAAACAGAGAGCTTGCCTGATTATGTACTTCAAGGGGGACAGGTATGCCACTAGGCTTGAAATTGAAAAGACCAACCTCTCCAACTCCAACCAATCAACCAAATCACTGGGATGAAGTAAAAGCAACAAATAATCAGAAAGAGAAAGAGGGCTGAGAGAGAGAGAGAGAGAGAGAGAGAGAGATGTGAAAGAAGGGATAAGACAATGAAGCTATGGCAGGAATTGTGAGGAGGAATGCTACCTTGGGTGAAACAGGATGCGGTGACAGAGAATCACGATGGATGTAGGCTTTCTTGCGATTATTTGACGTAAAGGGGTCATGAATGAAGCTAGGGTACTGTGGGTGGGGGCTGTTTCAAGAACGAGGTGACATGGGTAAGCAAGAAAATAAAAAAGTGGAATGTCAGCTGCGTTCGCGTTTTAACAAATGGCAACCACGGGTTTGGAACGGGAGTGGTGAAAAGTTCTATCCAAACACTCTAAATCCCAGTTCAGGTTCTGAACTTGGGCCAAAAAACCGAAACAAATGCATCCTAAAATGAAAAGTTCAACGCATAATTTCCTTTATAAGGAACCGAAAAGTGAAGTTACTAGAAGAAAATATATGAGGCATATGAGAATAAAAAAAAAATGTGGATAAGAGCATCAGAAAAAGAACTATATAATATATTACTCAGTATTTTTATTTAGCATGAATTTTTTTTCAATGCACTGACGTTGGAGAGTTTTGATCACATTGTTGAGGCAATCAGACAATATGGACTGGGTCTTCGACCAACTTCTTTTCATAAGTTAAGAATTCTTTTATTTGAAAAGAAATTACAGTCAATTATGAATGATTTGGAAGATCATAAAAAAAATTGGGAAGAGAAGTGATGCACTCTTATGTCTGATAGATGTACTGATCGTAAATAACAATCTATAATTAATTTTTTAGTTAATTCATCTTCAAGCACTGTATTATTAGAATTCATAGATGCATCGAAATATTAAAAAATTGTGGTGAAACTGTTTGAACTCTTTGATGCATAGAGAGAAAATTGGAAAAAAAAAATGTGCTTCAATTGGTTACAGATAATCATTCTAGTTATGTTGCAAGTTTGTATTTTATTTTATCATAACTAAATGTAGATATATGTTATCTTTTTTTAAATTAAAGAATTTCAAAAAATTATTTTATATATTTATGTTAAATGCTAATGGAAAAAAAGACGCACATATATTGGACACTATCGACAACAGATCTTATGTTAGATGATATTGGAAAGATGAGTGAGGTGAAAAATACAATCCAAAAGCTTTGGAGTTAACTGGATATATATATATATATATGTGTGTGTGTGTGTGTGTGTGTGTGTGTAATCATGGACTTTTCCTTAACATGATGAGACATATACTAGTGCTGAATTGGTAAGGCCAGACGTCACTTTTTTGCAACTTCATTTTTACTCTTACCAGCATATATAAGTAAAATAGAAAATTTAAAGCATATGTTTGTTTCAAAAGATTGGAATAAGTCTAGATTTAGTGTTTATTTTAAAGGAAAAAAAAGGCCGAGAAGATCATCCTTAAATCTAATTTTTTGAATGAAGTCACTTACACTTTGAATGTTGAAATTCCAATTTTGAAGATGTTAAGATTAGTATATAATGACAAATGACTTGCAATGTGTTATATTTATGATACAATGGATAAAGTCAACGATGTAATTAATTGTGCATTTAGAGGAGATGAAAAAATGAGCGAAGTTCAAGATTCATCCAACAATAATAAAAAGAGAGTGCAATAGCTGTTTATCTAAAAAAAACAGCAAAATACATTAATTTCTTCATGAATCTTGACAACTTCAACTAAACTATAGAAGGAAGAATGTATTCAAATAGAGACTGGCCAAGCTAGCTTCATGCTTTAAAATTGGGGATGCTGATGTGATTTAAATTCTTGATGTTGTTGTGCCATACTCTTTGTTTGACTATCGGTTGTATAACTCTGCCATTTCTTTCATTCATGTTGATCCTTAACCCCACGTGGGAGATAAATATAAGGCACTATATTGTGATCTTAATTGTTTTGTTAGCAGTAATGTTTTCTAAAAAAACTATTTGTTAATTTTTTCTATCATCTGATTATCTTTATTAAATAGTGTTTGCACAATGCTTATAGCTTATTGATTTTTTTTGCAGCCCCTTCCAGAAACAGTTGCACTTGTTGAGGACATTGTTGTGGAGTATATCACTGATTTGGTAAGTGTTGTTTACAAACTACACATCTGTTGCTTATTGAATCTTTGTGATTCTGCACGACAGTAATAATAACTGCAAAAATAAAGTAAGGAAAATTATGTACGTGCCGTTGAAATCATGTATATTTACAATGTGGTAATAGATGCAAGAATAACTACACATGGAAGAAACCTATGAAATGCCCTTGAGCAGACATTTATTGCAAACTTGTTAAAATTTAGGAGTCTGCTTAGATGTGCAAAAACTGTCTTTCATATGATGAAATTTGTATGCAGATTCAATATTTTTGTGAAGATTACCCTAAAAAACAAGGTAAAATGAAAAAAAAATAAATAAAAAAAAGAAAAAAAACACCCAAAGATGTAAAACACCATACTTTTTCTGAAACACACCTAGTAAAGCGAAATTCGGCAATTTTACTAATTAATAGCGTTTTATCGAACTTTTGATGATACTATATTTCCTTGTGCAACAAATTATCTGTTAAACTTTATTTACGTACATAAAAACTGAAGTTTGATATTATAGTTCCTAGCTTAATTATCCTTGTGACGGAGGAAATGACAAAAAACTTGGTCTGTTTTGGACAGCTTTTTCAATTTTTTTCTTTTTTTGAAAACTGCTGCCTATCATCTGTTTAGCTTTTGCTTTCTTGCCTATTTTCAGAACTTTCTGTGGAGGGCAATTGCATTTGATAATCAAATCTACCAAAATGCAGTAGCTTTCGAGAAAGCTGCTATATAATTTTTGTTTTTTAAAAAATACTTCTAATAATTATCACAGCCCTTAAGAAAATTACTTTTCCTGTAACAAATTTATGATTATTTTTATAAAGAGCTATAGCTGCCCCAAATAGACCCTTACATTGGAGGCAATATTTCTTCATGCTGAAAACTTGATCATACAAATTTTTTTGTCCTCATCAATTGTGAACTTTCCCTTCTTCCAGATTCTTCAACACTATATAGTGAAGTGGGGAATTTCAAAGCCTTTTTTTGATTACACATCCATCATCCAGCTTTATAATGAATTCTTCAATCTGTTTTACGAGCTTAGATTATTCCCTATATGTGGCTTAGTATTCGAAACGGTGTTTATGTAAAAGGAGAATTTCATGCCAAGGCAAGATGAGTAATTGATGCAGGCCACCACTTTTATTCTATGTTCTGAATGGAATTTATATCATTACTTTCAATTTTTTCAAAATGTAATCAAATTTAATAAGACAATTCAAATGCCCTGCAAACACGAATGCTGAGTTTTATGGAAATACTAAGTGAGCATAGAGTTTTAGAAAACACAGCATGTTAGTTTGCTGGAGACAAAATTGAAATCATTCATATATCTGTTACTGTAACTTGGAAAAAAAAAAGTTTTAGACAGTTCAGAAGATTCGCTTGCATTCTTGATTTTTTTCATAGATCTCCCTATCACCCAATATTGACACAAAGCGAGTTGACAGAAAAAATTATTATGTATTTGATAAGAATAAAATTTCGGACGTGAGGATTCAATTTTTGATTGGCTTGCCTCTAAATAAATATTCATTTAATCAAAATTGGCCTTAATTTTCTATAATGTTTTTGATTGTTGCAGCCAACTTCATAAATCTTTTCTTTCAGAACATGAAATTGGAAAATTTAATTTAACAAGGTTGATTTCTGTGTATGTGCTTCTCCAAGCAAATTGATATTTTTTTTTAGGATCTACTTGACCCTAGAGAGATGTACAATGTTTTTAAATTTAATAGACATTGAAATCATACATGTGCTCTATGCCCAGAACTGATAAAAACTTGAAACCAATGGCATCATTTTATCAATTTTTTTCTGATGAAGTTTTCATTCAAACATTCAAGGAGAAATTTAAATTTTAAAGCCTAAGATAAATGTTTATAGGTATGGAAATGAGCGAAGCAAAAGTATACTTTTACTCAAGTTATCCCAGCTTTTGAAACAACGAAAACATAAACTTGATTTTCTTAGTAATTAAGTGCAGAAGATTATGTATATTCCTAAAACAAACCTAAAACAAACCCTTAATTAAACAAAAAAAAAAAGAAAAAAGAGAAGTGCAAAAGAGTCTTAAGTAATAAGACCTGTGATTATTTTGGCATGATAAATCAAAGAATTGATTTTCCTATCATGTATGCAATTAATAATGCCTTTTATTTATATGGTTAGTCACAAGTGCAACAATGTCTATAGTCATGTCATCATTTGGAAAAGATAAGGATGTTTTTCAAACCTTATTTATTGCAGTGGCCATGTGAATCAATTTAAATCTACGACGCTTAAATTGTGAGCTAATGGAATTATTATCATTGTTTCTTTTTTGAGATAGTACTAAATTTTACTGATTTAGATCAGAAGCATATTGATATTAAAGTTCCTCTCTCTCTCTCTCTCTCTATATATATATACGTGCCGCCTACCGTGACTCTTTGGTGGGCAGAGTTTGTAAGGCCCCTGAGATCACGTGCTCGATCCCGCCTATGTGCGGGATGAAATTCTCACGTATATGAAGTTGGTCGGGAGACTCGTGTAATAGCCTCTGACCAATCTTTATATATATATATAGAGAGAAAGAGACACACACACACATATATATAGACACACACACATATAATAGACATTCGGGTAGACATTTGCATTGAAGGCTCCAAATGAAGGCGAGGAGTCGGGTAGCCGAAGAAATGAAAGATGAAGCATAAGGGTTAGAAGCTAAGGAGCTTTGTTCGCCTATAAAATGTCACAAACGACTTATCTGTAGCACTGAGCGGCTTCTGGTGCAAAGGTTGAGCAGGTCCATAACTGGTGTCTGACTGATCAAGGAAAATACACTCTCATGATATCGTCGTTCTTCGAGCAGACATTCAGTGCGAAAGTAGATGACGAGCTGAGCTTAGAGGAAGAGATCAAATGAGAAGAAGAAGAAGAGTAGGGAAGAAGAGGCCGACCAACCCTAGCTGTGGCGTGAGACATCGTCTTCATTGCAGGGGAGGAGATTCAGTGTAGCTTGTGGAAGAGACGACGTCGGTCACAATAGCAGAGATGCTTGTGCGGGAGGGAGTCCAACTCTCGACTTGAATCTCACATTCAAAGGAGGTCTTGCGCCGAAAGAGAAGGGAAGAAGAAATTTGTCTAGGTCGGGCCAAGCTTTAGGGAGACCGAAATAATTAAGAGTTTAAATGATAAATTTAGGAATTTAATATATTATTAATTATTAATTATTAATAATAAGGTTTAATTAAATCAAGGTTCAAGAAAGAAATTTCAGTTTTTGATCGGGTGAAGGGTGGCGACAGCTAGAAAGATTAGGATTTGATTTATTTAAGCTCTAATTGTTTATTAAATATTTGAGATAATATTAAATTTAATGAGTTTAATTGTGATTTAATAATATATATACATACCTACATACATATATATGTACACACATACATATATACATACATACATATACATATATATATGTATGTCTATATATATATATATATACAAAAAAGCCCAAGGGCTAATTCATTAAAGTGAAAAGATACAGATAAGTTGTATGTGTGGGCCAAAAAATAGGCATCCACATGGTATAACACACAAAAAAGTAAAAAAAGGTACATATAAAAATAAAGAAAACCCAAAACTACTAGGGCGCTGAAAAAGTGAAGGTCATCCCAATCTGGTCCTACCTCTGGCTCTAGTTCTCGGTAGGGATCCAACTAACAAGTTGGTAAGGTGCGTACCATTACCCGAAGTAACCAAAGCATCATTCATGAGACTCCTGAGCTCAAGTAAATCTCCATTCTTCTTCTTCTTCCTGGAAGTGTAAACCTGTCATTCCTCATCCGAAAATCAGTCTGATGAGGTGGTAGAGCTGTAGCAGAAGGATTACCAACCGTAGTACCCACAATAGGTTATGATATATGTGAAGTATGAGTTGCCTCTACACCGAATACTTCCTGAAGAAGAGGAGTTGCGATGTTCTTCTGATTATCAATCTGAACACTATTATTTGTAGATAATAGTCCTTCAGTATTGTTTTCTACGGGGTTTGAAGGTGCCAACATCACGTCAATCTCAGTAACAGTAGTAGCAGTATCATGGGGGGGGGGTCCATAGGGGCATTAATCACCTCCTGTCTGGTAGTATCCTTCCCAGGCGGAACTAAAATGTCTAGAGCATGGGTTTAGACCCTTCCTTATTCACTTGAACCTTGGATTTCAAATTAGGGTGAAGCTTGTGACATTTATCAATGATATGACCAAACATCTTACAGTGGGTACAATATGAAGGTCTGTGTTTCATAACAATTTGTTGCCAATATCCATTATGAGTTATACCTAGCCAGATTTCAGTAACATCAGGTAAAGTGATATCCCTTTCCAGAAGTATTCTAGCCACAGAAGGTCTGTTTAGATTGAAAGGGTAGATCTAGCTTCATAGGGTCCCCAAGGATGACCCCAATAGAGTAGAGAACCTAATGATGAAAACAGTGAAGCTTGAGATCAGGTAGACTAAACCATACCGGTATAGTGAGAGTTTCATGATTTGAGTCGAAATCAAGACCACCTGATCAAAGATGGAGAGAGGAACCAGTCCCCAGCGGAGTCGCCAGAATTTGTCGGCCGTTTTATTCTTCAACTTAACTTTCGTAGTTTGAAAAGATGATGATTTCGTGATTTTGAAAATAATTTAAATATAAATATAACTTTTTTTTAAAGAAGTAATGTTTTTTTTAATTTTTAAAATAAGTGAGACCAAACGAGTCTCACATTTTCAGATAGTTTAGATGATTTAACACAATACTTTTCAGATTTTGTAAAACAAGCCACCAAATCTCTCAGGTTTTGCAAAATAAGCATGGGAAAGTTTCAGATTTTGTAAAACAAGCCACCAAATCTCTCAGGTTTTGCAAAATAAGCATGGGAAAGTTTCAGATTTTGTAAAACAAGCCACCAAATCTCTCAGGTTTTGCAAAATAAGCATGGGAAAGTTTCAGATTTTGTAAAACAAGCCACCAAATCTCTCAGGTTTTGCAAAATAAGCATGGGAAAGTTTCAGATTTTGTAAAACAAGCCACCAAATCTCTCAGGTTTTGCAAAATAAGCATGGGAAAGTTTCAGATTTTGTAAAACAAGCCACCAAATCTCTCAGGTTTTGCAAAATAAGCATGGGAAAGTTTCAGATTTTGTAAAACAAGCCACCAAATCTCTCAGGTTTTGCAAAATAAGCATGGGAAAGTTTCAGATTTTGTAAAACAAGCCACCAAATCTCTCAGGTTTTGCAAAATAAGCATGGGAAAGTTTCAGATTTTGTAAAACAAGCCACCAAATCTCTCAGGTTTTGCAAAATAAGCATGGGAAAGTTTCAGATTTTGTAAAACAAGCCACCAAATCTCTCAGGTTTTGCAAAATAAGCATGGGAAAGTTTCAGATTTTGTAAAACAAGCCACCAAATCTCTCAGGTTTTGCAAAATAAGCATGGGAAAGTTTCAGATTTTGTAAAACAAGCCACCAAATCTCTCAGGTTTTGCAAAATAAGCATGGGAAAGTTTCAGATTTTGTAAAACAAGCCACCAAATCTCTCAGGTTTTGCAAAATAAGCATGGGAAAGTTTCAGATTTTGTAAAACAAGCCACCAAATCTCTCAGGTTTTGCAAAATAAGCATGGGAAAGTTTCAGATTTTGTAAAACAAGCCACCAAATCTCTCAGGTTTTGCAAAATAAGCATGGGAAAGTTTCAGATTTTGTAAAACAAGCCACCAAATCTCTCAGGTTTTGCAAAATAAGCATGGGAAAGTTTCAGATTTTGTAAAACAAGCCACCAAATCTCTCAGGTTTTGCAAAATAAGCATGGGAAAGTTTCAGATTTTGTAAAACAAGCCACCAAATCTCTCAGGTTTTGCAAAATAAGCATGGGAAAGTTTCAGATTTTGTAAAACAAGCCACCAAATCTCTCAGGTTTTGCAAAATAAGCATGGGAAAGTTTCAGATTTTGTAAAACAAGCCACCAAATCTCTCAGGTTTTGCAAAATAAGCATGGGAAAGTTTCAGATTTTGTAAAACAAGCCACCAAATCTCTCAGGTTTTGCAAAATAAGCATGGGAAAGTTTCAGATTTTGTAAAACAAGCCACCAAATCTCTCAGGTTTTGCAAAATAAGCATGGGAAAGTTTCAGATTTTGTAAAACAAGCCACCAAATCTCTCAGGTTTTGCAAAATAAGCATGGGAAAGTTTCAGATTTTGTAAAACAAGCCACCAAATCTCTCAGGTTTTGCAAAATAAGCATGGGAAAGTTTCAGATTTTGTAAAACAAGCCACCAAATCTCTCAGGTTTTGCAAAATAAGCATGGGAAAGTTTCAGATTTTGTAAAACAAGCCACCAAATCTCTCAGGTTTTGCAAAATAAGCATGGGAAAGTTTCAGATTTTGTAAAACAAGCCACCAAATCTCTCAGGTTTTGCAAAATAAGCATGGGAAAGTTTCAGATTTTGTAAAACAAGCCACCAAATCTCTCAGGTTTTGCAAAATAAGCATGGGAAAGTTTCAGATTTTGTAAAACAAGCCACCAAATCTCTCAGGTTTTGCAAAATAAGCATGGGAAAGTTTCAGATTTTGTAAAACAAGCCACCAAATCTCTCAGGTTTTGCAAAATAAGCATGGGAAAGTTTCAGATTTTGTAAAACAAGCCACCAAATCTCTCAGGTTTTGCAAAATAAGCATGGGAAAGTTTCAGATTTTGTAAAACAAGCCACCAAATCTCTCAGGTTTTGCAAAATAAGCATGGGAAAGTTTCAGATTTTGTAAAACAAGCCACCAAATCTCTCAGGTTTTGCAAAATAAGCATGGGAAAGTTTCAGATTTTGTAAAACAAGCCACCAAATCTCTCAGGTTTTGCAAAATAAGCATGGGAAAGTTTCAGATTTTGTAAAACAAGCCACCAAATCTCTCAGGTTTTGCAAAATAAGCATGGGAAAGTTTCAGATTTTGTAAAACAAGCCACCAAATCTCTCAGGTTTTGCAAAATAAGCATGGGAAAGTTTCAGATTTTGTAAAACAAGCCACCAAATCTCTCAGGTTTTGCAAAATAAGCATGGGAAAGTTTCAGATTTTGTAAAACAAGCCACCAAATCTCTCAGGTTTTGCAAAATAAGCATGGGAAAGTTTCAGATTTTGTAAAACAAGCCACCAAATCTCTCAGGTTTTGCAAAATAAGCATGGGAAAGTTTCAGATTTTGTAAAACAAGCCACCAAATCTCTCAGGTTTTGCAAAATAAGCATGGGAAAGTTTCAGATTTTGTAAAACAAGCCACCAAATCTCTCAGGTTTTGCAAAATAAGCATGGGAAAGTTTCAGATTTTGTAAAACAAGCCACCAAATCTCTCAGGTTTTGCAAAATAAGCATGGGAAAGTTTCAGATTTTGTAAAACAAGCCACCAAATCTCTCAGGTTTTGCAAAATAAGCATGGGAAAGTTTCAGATTTTGTAAAACAAGCCACCAAATCTCTCAGGTTTTGCAAAATAAGCATGGGAAAGTTTCAGATTTTGTAAAACAAGCCACCAAATCTCTCAGGTTTTGCAAAATAAGCATGGGAAAGTTTCAGATTTTGTAAAACAAGCCACCAAATCTCTCAGGTTTTGCAAAATAAGCATGGGAAAGTTTCAGATTTTGTAAAACAAGCCACCAAATCTCTCAGGTTTTGCAAAATAAGCATGGGAAAGTTTCAGATTTTGTAAAACAAGCCACCAAATCTCTCAGGTTTTGCAAAATAAGCATGGGAAAGTTTCAGATTTTGTAAAACAAGCCACCAAATCTCTCAGGTTTTGCAAAATAAGCATGGGAAAGTTTCAGATTTTGTAAAACAAGCCACCAAATCTCTCAGGTTTTGCAAAATAAGCATGGGAAGGTTTCAGATTTTGTAAAACAAGCCACCAAATCTCTCAGGTTTTGCAAAATAAGCATGGGAAGGTTTCAGATTTTGTAAAACAAGCCACCAAATCTCTCAGGTTTTGCAAAATAAGCATGGGAAAGTTTCAGATTTTGTAAAACAAGCCACCCAAGAGTTTCATATTTTGCAGAAAAAAAACACCCAAATATTTCAGATTTCACAAATAAACCACCCAAGAGTTTTCATATTTTGCAAAAAGAACACCCAAATATTTCAGATTTTTGCAAAAACATAGCCCAAATGTTTCAGATTTTGCAAATACATAGCAAATGAGAAGTATGTATGTAAAGAATTGAATGGAACATGCACAAAGAATAAAATGGCATGTATGTGTACTTCTCATATTACCCAAGCAACCAAATCAAAGATCTAAATCGGATTAGTTGATATGCATGAATCAACTCTAAAAAAAAAATCATTGCAGTAGCTTTCATGGTTAATGTTAAATAGTAAGGGCAGATGACCATAAAGCAGTGACAGCAACGCTAATTACTCCAGTATTGCCTCAAGAATCTTATCCCTCATAGTTCAATATTTTGCAATAAAGACAGTGATGTTACTGAGTGTGTAAGAGAGGAAAAGAGGCTACCTCTTGGCGCAGATCCAAAATAAATGCAAGAATAAACCCAGAAAAGTTTCTGTAACGCCTTCTTCTATCAAAGCTTCCACCTAAAATGTTAATGGCCAAGCAAGTAACCAGGCAACCAAGCAACCAAGCAACCAAGCGAAGGTATCAAGTGAACCAGCAAGAAGCCCAACAAGCCACAAAAATCCAGCAGCACTTCCCCCTTCTCTAAAATTTTCGGCCCCGGAAAAACTCCACAATTTTTTTTTACAACACTTCCAAAAGAGCTCAAGAACACAAGATGAACAGATCAAAGAAAAAAAAAATCGAATATCGAACTAAGGAGATTTAGAAGAGATTTCGGCAGCACCTCCACCTTCTCAAAAATTTTCGGCCAACCCTAGAACTCCCCGAAATGGGGTTTTTATAGCAGGAGAGGGAGGAGGAAGAACACCATCGCTTACCTGGGCGGTGAGCCGAGCCAA
>NW_018225623.1:63665-63972 GCF_001263595.1 Phalaenopsis equestris | reverse complement strand
GGCGGGAGGAAGAGGCGGACGCGGCTAGGGCTCTGGTGCGAACGGGAGAGAGGCCGGTTCGCGAACGAGAGGAAGGAGGTGCGCGTTCGATTTAGGGATTTTGGACTTTAGTGAAAGAAATAATTTGGTTTATATCAATTTAATATATATATATATATATATTTATATTAAATAATATGTGATTTGTTCACGCGCGGCGACGTAACAAAATGGGCGTCCTCCCTAGGCAAAATCGACGTTCCGGACATGCCGGAGCAGTCCGTTTTGTCATCCGGGGTCGTTCGGGCCACCCCCTCCGTTGATCACT
>NW_018225623.1:30803-63273 GCF_001263595.1 Phalaenopsis equestris | reverse complement strand
GGTGAGTCTCAATTCTAGTTTTCTAAGATGGTCCATAGGAATTTCTAGAGCTAGAACCTAGGCTCTAAGGAGGAGAAGAAAAGACCTCACAAAAATAAGGTCAACAGATATTAAGATATTTCTTAGAGAAAATCCAGATGTAGTCTTCAGCCACGGTTAGTTGAATTAACACATGTATCCCATCATTGAGTCTCACTTTCCCCTTGCCTACAAATTTAAGATCATCAATTTTTTCTGATAACTTCCATAGGTGGGTGCCCCGTGCCCCCATTGAAATTTTTCAATAAGAGCAAACTTGAATTTGTCCGTCAGGGTTGAAATTTCTGAGTCAGAGAAGAAAATTGCTGCTCTTCCACCTTTTATACTTCCCTTCTTAACAAAAGGACAATCACCTATACCGTCACGACAATCTTTGTAGCTTGAGTGGAAGACCAGCATGGACTCCATCTGAGGGTTACCCACCACGTGGGCAAATGAGGCTTTGTCTCGTTCAACCAAAGAAGAAGGAAGCGCCATGAGAGTAAGGAGAGTTGTCGGCGTTAACCTGCCTGAACGCAGAGGAGTGTCAATAGGGAGAGAAGTTGTTGGGCGCAGACGCAACAAAAGGAAGCATCGTTGAGACAGAAGAAAACGTAACTGTCGGGTGCAGATGCAGAAGCAGGTGGGCACAACGTTGAAACCAAGTCGCAGACGCGCGACACAGGAGCGGGAAACAAATCTGCGACGAAAACACGAGCGCCGACGCCGACGCAGCGCTAGCCGACGGAGCGAGAGTCGACGAAACGAGTTACGAGCTCCTCTCCTTCGAGCAATAGAATCAAATGCGACCGAAATCGCGATTATATATATATATATATATATATATATATATATATATATATGTGTGTGTGTGTGTGCGCGCGCGCGCATACACATACATATATTGAATTGGAAAATTGTATGCATAAATAACGTAAGTTAATAGCTGATTAAAATACTAATTTATTTAAATTTTGATAATAAATATCATGCTTATATTAGGTTATCATTAAAAGAATCAGCTTCAAGAAAATCAAATAACAATTTAATCAACATGAATGTGAGTACTCATGTTCTTATACTATGGTGATAATTTTCTTTTTCTAGACTTATATATATTTATTGGTATTATCATTAGTTATATTGAAATTACTGAAAATTTAAGATTTTGAATTTTAGTGAATTTTGTGCAAATTATAGGAATGATATGTCTGCTAATTCTTTTTTAAATTATTATAAATATTGAATGATTTATAAGTATTTTGATAGCTGTGCAAATTAAAAATGAATATTTATTATTTGAAAGTGATATTTTTATTGGATGTTTGTATGTGCATGATTGACTATGTTGGAGTCATTCATTGATGGTACTAGTGGGGAACACTTAGGTACTTATGTATGTATGTGAAAAATGATATTGATATTAAAGTACCTTAAGTGATATAATTTTAGGCGGTTCTCCTATGACGGTTGTGCAAATATAGAATGATATTGGTATGCTATTGATATAAGATTCATTAAATAACGTATCAAATATTTATATTAATCATTAAAAAATTAAACTGACATGCATATTATTATTTTTTTTCATTATGTTACTATAGTTTATGAGTATGAGTGTTCACTGACTTGTTTAGCTCACTGTTATTTTTGATCTAACTTCTCATGTTAATTTAATTCAATAAAAGATAACGATAAAAGAGAAAATATTTATAAAAGATGCAGACAACCAGCTGCGAGGTAAACTTAAATATGCTGTTTTAATTTAATTTAATTAGTAACTATTTTATCTGTTAATTTCTAGATTAATATAAAAATATCAATTTTCATTGCCCGATCATCCGTTCTCGACTTTATTAATTTCAACCCTCAGGCTGGATCGTGACAAATTTGACAACATAATTCAATTGTAAAATCTTAAACATTGAGCCTGAAAATCAGAATAATGATAAAACTAGCATTTGAAAATCAAGTCATTGCTTTTATATTGGAACTAAACCTAGAGTACAGAATGAGAGCTTGCTAGAGTAGTCATTGATGAGATTGGTATTGTGTGAAGGAGGCGATGGGGATTGGGGTAGATGTTGATGGGATTTGTAGAATGTGAGTCAACAAAAGGCTATGGTGGGAGCTTTCTTTGGAAGGTGTTGATGGGATCAATGACATGTGAGGTAGGAGAGAATATGATAGGAGCTTGTTTTGGGAGATGTCTAATACTATGTTTGACAGAAATCAAGCAAACAAAATATTTTATTGCATAAATTCTAAGTAATACACTCAAATACATAAAAGATAAGCACCTACAATTTGAGAAGTGGGTGATCTTTCTCAAATTCTATAATTCGAGAGATAGGAACTCCAAACACAATCTCATGCATAACCATAACTCTAAACTTTTAAGCCCTATTTATACCAATAATTAATAATAAAAGAGTAAGGGTCCGTTTGGGGCAGCTTATAAGTGAGGGCGACGTTTCACCAGCTTGTCCGAAACTGCGTTTGGGTTTTTACCCTAACGCAGACCGCGAGTCGACCCCTGCGATTGGCCCGTGATTCGCGTTTTAGGTTAAACAGCTTATCCTGAAATGCACAAGCTGCCCCAAACGGACCCTAAATTGCCTTTAGGCTAATAAAAGAATTGCCTTTAGGCTACAGGCATCGATGTAACAAGACTTCTCTCCCAAAAAAATACCTGTCCTCGAGGTGGATAAAAAAATTTGCTGTTGGATCGAGCTCCCTTGTCTCCTCTTCACACATTGAGAAACTGTAATGTCCGATCATTGCAACTGTGTTTTAGGGCAAATTTGTAATCACACTGAAAACATAATCTCTTTGCTCATTTCTCTTGAATCTGTCTTTGTAAGATATTTGAATGTTACCCTCGGTTACTTTTGTACTATGATTCATGTTTTGGGGAGCCTTCTTCTGGACTTCTACTGTTTGAGTTTTTTTGGTATTGTCATGGTTGTAGCATTTTGGTAGGGCGCTTCACTTGTGATTCTCTCAATTTCATTTTTATATTCAACTAATTGTGCTTATTTCATAATTTTCTCCAATCCGCTCACTCTCAATAGACGAAGTGTTGTACATATGCCGGGCTTTAGACACTTGGTAAAATTCCCCTTCAATATTGCTTCAGAAATCTTCTTAAGCCATCTCGATAATAGCTCGAATTTCTCTCTATTTTTCGTGAGAGCCCCCTCCTGAGTCAAGACAAAGAATTGCTCATGTAGGTCTCCTCAAATGACTCAAAAACATTCTAACAAACAATCCTTAAATTCCTCACAGAGTAGACCATGTATCTAGCCTCCCTCCACTGAAACTTTGTTAGGGCTTTTTCTTTTAATTGAACCTTATTTCCATGAGCTTCTCTTACCCATTAACCTCGAAATATCACTCCACTAGGTAAACCCACTCATGTGTGTGTTCCTCCACGAAATTCGACATTTTCAACTTTCTGACTTTAACATTCACCCCCCCAAAACTTCCTCTTCCTCCGGTATTTCCTCCCATGTATCTAGGATAAAACTCTCTCTTTCGACCATTGTTATATCCCATCCTGACTTCTTTCTCTTCTACTTTCATGCCCCTCCATACCCCTTACATAACTCCTCAAAGTTTTAGCCCAATCCTCTTCATCGAAAATCTCTAATCCACCCCCATCGGAGTCCTAGGGGAGTTTCTTGACGGTGGATGTTTTTCTTTTCATGTTCCTCTCGTTTGATCTCATTCTCTTTGACTTGGCTAAAGATTCTTCGGTCAACCCTAGGTCATGGTTTGCAAATTGAGCTACTGGTGGGGTCATGAATTGCATCTTAATAAGCCTTTTTATTTTCTCCAATTTCTCAAATCGACCCTCAAATCAGCTATTCATGGAAGAAAAACTATTATCTATTGAGAAAAGCCTTCATTATATGTGGAGAACCTGTCCTCTATCCTAGATCTGATTGACTCATCTATTCCTCCAATTTCTTTTCGAAGGCTTCCAATTTCTTATTCTTCATTACTCCCAAGAAAATTTTTTATCACGAGGGTGTTAACGGAACTCACATGGAATTCTTGTATATCGCGTTCCTAGCTTCATCTTCCCAGATCAAAGAATTCACACGTATTTGAGATGTGTAAGCAATGATTTGGATGCTACTTTCTAGAATGAAGAATACGCGTGCGGTTGAGATGTGTAATTCATGATCCCAATGGTGCTTCCAAGCTAGATCTCGAATTGCGCAACTGTTGGTTCCTTATATGCCAGGATCTCATCTTTCCAACTAGCTCGAATCGCACCGTATGGAGGCATGTTTCGATCCCATCCCATTTTCAACTAGCTCTATCACGGCTATATCGTTTGTATACCTTGATTTTGATTCCCACAATTCTTTTGTGCTCGAGATCCTATAATTGCTCTACTGATAGAAACTTGTACACAATTCAGCTGCAATTTCCAACGGATCGATTGCTCTGATATCACTTGATACGATGCTTGGCAAACATTAGTGCAAATAAAATATTTTATTGCAGAAATTATAAACAATACACTTAAATACATAAAAAAATAATCACTTACAATTCAAGACGATAGGCGCTCTCCCAAATCCTATAGTTCGAAGGTGAGATATCCCTCTCAATGTCTAACCTTCAGACTCCAGACATAATGTCATGCATAATTCTAACCCTAAACTATTTAGCCTTATACCAAATAATAATTAACAATAAAAGACCAAATTGCCCTTAGGATAATAAAAGACCAAATTGCCCTTAGGCTAGGCACCGACGTAATACTGTCATCCCATTTAACCCCTTTAGGTTAAGTAGAGGTGTAATGGAGGAAGATGACTTGGGTTTGGTTGGGTCGGTTGTATCATATTGAATAAGTAGCTGATCAACTGCTTATTTAAGAAGCAGCTGATCAACTGCTCTTTGAAATTTGCTGCTGGTGAAATATTTGTTTGTCTATGCCTTATTGTATATGTAAGCTATTAGTGCATAGTTTCATGATAATTCAATCGTAATAATAAATATAAATTTGGAAAACTAAAACAAAAGCCAGAAGTCCTTTAATATACCACAAGTGTGATATATCACTTAACATATAATAAATATAATAACAGAATAACAAAAATTACAATAACAAGTAATGCTATTATAAAATTGTCTTTATGTCAAAATCATCAAGTCTTGTGGAGATTTTTTTTTCCAAAGCATCTTTCTAAATATGATCACAATTTGAAGTACATTTCTCATCATCTTCGGTCCATCTAAAAAAATTGCATTCGTCAGGTATTCTATTCCTGGGACACCTATAAAATCTTCTACAATAGCATTTAGTTTTGAGATATACTTAAAGCATTGTATACTATAATTGCGACATAAAATTTTTGAAGTATTTGAGAACCTTGAACTCTTGTCCTAAGAATGCAAAGTTAAACGTTTAATCGAAAAAATAGTAGATGTGCAATAGAACAAGTGAAAAAAAATTAAGAGCTCAGAGTTGCTTAAAAAATTACATAATTAGTCACTGCAAAAATGCTAAATGCCCATAAAGATCATCTTAGTTGCCTTTAAGCTTTTATTTTCGAACTTATATATGTCAAAAAGAAAAGCAACATAAAGGTCATCCGGAAGAACAAAAAAAAAAATGACGGGCAAATCTTAACGAAAACCATATAATATTTTTTTAGAATATATAAAATCATAGAATTCACGAAGTATTTATAAATTGCAAAAAGACAGATGAAAAATACTCTCAAGAAAAAGTAAATGTCTAAAGTACACAACAATAACAACCAATAATACAATTTTCACGCAGCTAAAGCCCAAATGCACTTTTAACCCACCCACTCTAAATCATGAATACATGTTTTACTCAATTAAAGCATCTATGATTTATTCCCTCTATTGAATCATCTTCTGAACACCCTCCTTATCGGGTGTCTCAAAGTGATTAACTCCCAAATCTTCCTTTAACATTTATTGTCCCGTATTATGTTTGAAAGCTTCAACAAGCATGCACATATGATCCTTTTCTAAGACTCTGAAGCCCACATCATCTCGAGATAAATGTCTGCTTTTAAAAATATGCCAAACTGCTATTCCTACAACTATTTTAACTAAATTTTTTATGGAATATGCTGACATGTTTCAGAGTGTGACCCCATTTCTTTTTTCATACACCAAATGTTCTCTCAATTACACTATTATTTGTTAAATAATTTATTCATACCTCTAACCTCTTGTCTGTTGCGTTCGAAATCAGGAACGTGATACTTCTTATTGGGAAAAAAAGATTTTAAGAAACCGTTTTGCATTGGATATCCAAAATCAACAAAGTAATATTTTCCCGAATAATATCACTATTAGGACATCACATCATATTAAATTTTCATAATTTCAATATTGTACTAACTGAGAGGTGGCATTGAGAATTTGTATTCATGTCTCTGAGTTGCAAATTTGAAATTACGATTATCATGAGTATTGCTTTCCCATCAAATCATTATGAAGGTAAAACACATGTTGAAGTCATAGACTTATAATATATTGTGTTAGAGATTCACAGTGACTAATGCATGCAATCTGTCGTTGTTCCCAACATGTGCATAAATATGTGTGCTATCAATAGCTCCTATATAATTCTGTTTGAATGCTTAATCATATAATTTATTTTTAATAAAATATGAATGTCAAATAAAAAAAAGTTATATTTTGTACCTTGAAAAACGACATGTATTTGAAATCATTACATATTTTTCTTGGTGTCCGCCCAAAAATCGAATCTAATTTTTTGACTATTTTGGATGACAATCTTACCAACGAATTAAACTCAATATCAAAATATCTACTAATAGTCTCACTTGTGTGTTGATTTGTTTTGTGATAATATGTACAAAGTAATGACCAATACTTCCTAAATATAAATCTAGACGATCTATGCAAATCATGAAGTTTTTGCAATTCATTCAGCAAATCACTGAAAATTTGTTTGGACATTCAGAGCATGTAATGAATTCCATCTAGATGACCTTAGAGGAGTTCACCAATCCATTTGTCACCCATTGAGGAGGGTGTTATGTATGTGGTCTTACATAGGTAGGTTTGGTAGTTTCATTGATGAGGCATTGTAATTGCCAAAGTTTTTGTTCATTGTACTATCTCTACTGCTTCATCATTGGATGGATCCATCAAATACTTCATGGATGTAAAAAAAATAAAACAAATTATTAATTGGATTAAAACGACAACTAATTATGAATGAAGGATAATTGAGAATGAAGTGAAATATTGCATTATAATAGAAAAACAACTACATTTGAGCAAATCACGAATACACAAGTAATTACACAAATAAATATAGTTCAAATAGATGTTCAATTGAATACAAGCATAAGTAAACCATAAATCATTACAAGAAGTTCAAGTTGATTGATTACTAAAAAAATAATAGATGTAGTGTATCCTCAACCCCTACATCATTGTTATAAAAACCTTCCGCTTCGTTGGGTTTTCAAGGAATTTTGTGGAAAATAAATATGATGCCATGTCCTCAAGGTATTTGGAGTACTGTCCAATAGCTTAATGAATTGTGCCATTGAAGGATACATGTGAGATGTGTGAGTACTGGATGTCGTACTAGTATAAATTGTAACTAATTGTGAAATTTGTTCATTTAAAAATTTAGTGCAAACCTTCTTTATTTTTCTTAGGTTATTGGCTCTCTGGTGCACTATATTTAGCATGACTGAGTTTAGCGTGCTCTATATCATTGGCCCGTTCCTCGTGTAATTCATTTGAATGAACATATTGCATCTCATCCAAATTCAGACGAATGCCTTGTTTGGTAGCCCATACGCTAGAACTTGTAGCTACAACACCGACGAACATCAAATCAAGTTTCTCCAACTCAGGGTCAATGCCACAATACCCCCAATTTTTTTGCGTTCGACACAACCTACATCTGAAAACAACATTGTTGACGTAATATGAAAATATGGATAATTTATTATGACAACATCATCTAATTATCAAAAGTTTCTCTCTTCACCATTCTTCGGATGCATCTATTATTTTCTTAATTAGATTCTATCCTAATCCAGTTGATCATCGTCTTAATTCCTTCCTTAGTCTCCAATCTTTTTATATTGATCCCATTTATTCTTTAATTATGTTTTCTCATATAATTTTTCTCATCTTTCATGAAAATATTTTGTTATATTTGCTATTCTTCTTTATTGAAGTGTGTTGTGGGTATGTAGTCTGTTCAATTTCCTTTAAACATTAATAAAAAATAATCTTCACTTCACTATCCCAAGTGGCCAGGGTACCACCTTTTTTGTTTTCTCATCTTCTGAACGATAAGAAATTTAAATTTTAGAAACTCCAACATGTGCTTTCAATGGTCACCATTCTCTTCTAAAGATAAACACAACTTAAAAGAAGATACTATGAGGAAGACTCATAAAAACTGAAAAAAAGAAGGGCGCACAAAAAAAAAGAAAAAAAAAAGAAAAAAAAATCCCTGAGTTTAGAACTCCCACTCACAAAAAAACTTAAGTACTCCATCTAGTAAAATGAAAAATCCAAAATAGTTGAATCCTTAAGCTACCTCTGGAAAACATCATAGCTCTTAAATGAAATATCTATTCAATATCAGTAGGCCAAAAATATAGTATCTGGATAAAATCATAAATATTCAACTAAACCAACAGAAGCAGAAGAACCATCTAAGAAAATTCTAACATGCACATGATTTCAGACTTAAACAACTTGTTGTCATTATATAATCAAACATAAATTTTTATGAGCATAAGATTCACACTCCTGCCATCAAGATAATATGAGCATAAGATCCCAATATGTTTTATCAGCTATCAGGATAGCATGAGCATAAGATATCATGAGTATAAGATTCACTAATTGATATCAAACATAGAAGTTTTTGTTCAACTTAAGCTATTATTAGCATTAGATTAACTAATTGTAATGAACATTTTGATAAAATTAAAAAACTCAAATAAGTAAATAACGGTACAAGAACAAATAAAAATGGTCTAGGTACTTAAAAAAATCTTTTTCCTCTCGCTTAACTCAAAACTGATTTCGTTTAGCAGATGAGTCAACAGACAAATATGTAAGAACACCCTCCAACACCCAAAATTGATTTTTTTTTCACTTTCACTCGCAAAATCTTTAATCTTTCATATAGATCAACTAACAAAGATGCAAGCTGTAGGTAATTCATTTCTTTCTTCCATTAATAGAGATGCAAGAAAAGCCATCAACAACAAAAAATGAACTAAAAAATTCTCAAGTAGTCATCCCACAGAGATGTACTTGGTACTAAGAAAATCTTCCTTTCTCACGATCAACTCAAAATTGATTTCATTTAGCACATAAGTCAACAAACATATATGTAAGAATACCATTCGACATTCAACAGAGAGAGATGCAGAATAATCCATCACAAAAAAAAAAAAAAATTGATTCCTTTTTCACTGCCCTAGATTACTACAAAATTATTTTCTTTTCCATTAAGAGAGATGCGAGATAATTCATCTGCACCAAAAAAACCAACTCGAAAATTCTTAAGTAGATAATCCTACAACGACTCAACAAATGACATAAGTAATTAAAAAAATCTTCCTCAAACGCACCAATGATTTCTCTCATCACGACCTCAACAAATATAGATGCAAGAACACACTTTGTCACCGAATGAATTGTGGAATAGAGGAGAAAATTTTAAGGAAAACTCAACAAACAGAGATACAAGAATATGCCTTAGCACTTACAAACAAAAATTATTTCCTTTCTAACAGCTAAATGCTCTTGTTTTTTAGAAAACTTAACCACAAGAGAAGCTAAACTTAAAAGCCACTCGGAGCAAAGAATCAAAGGCATAAGTAATTACGGGGAAGAGAAGTGCACAAAACTTCGATTGGAGTCGAAACAGGAAGCCCTTGGTGTGTATAATTGCCCTTGAAGTTATCTATAAATCATGTAATTCTGTGGAGATGCTTAGGGCAGCGATGAATAATTACAGAATGAACCACAGAATAGAGGTGTGTCTGTGAGTTCACAGAACACGTTTCCTAGCTGCTATTTTATGATAAGCACTCGAAACTGTGAGCCCCAAATGCCTCCAAGCTGGCTTTTCAAAACAAAAAGCAACTACTAAGCTACCCCAAACACACCCTTAGTCAAACTTAATTTTTGCCAACACTTGTCGTGACTAATACTCGTTAGGATCACGTAGGCGGAGAGTTTTTGCTACTAAATCGTCACAATAAATTCTTATAGCAATTTGTAAGTTGGTTGTATGATATCACACATAATTAAGTGCATATAAACAATCCTCAATACATACAAAACTGCTAAATTCAATTTAAATATGAGACCACATGTATACTAAAAGGTCCTTTATAACTTCTCAAAACTGTACAATTAAAATCTTTATTAAATAACATGTTACTTGATTAACAATTCACCTGTTCTTTACGTTTACCTGAAAATGCATATAATAATATAAGGTAAGCTATACACTTAGGGTCCGTTTGAGGCAGCTTATTGGGTGCAGTGGCGTTTTGAAAATACACCTGAATTGTTTGGGTAAATTGTGTTTTTTCAGCTTATGTGTTTTCAAAACGTTGAAAACAACGTTTTCACACCACACCTATTTAGGTGCGATGACAGCTTTCTGGCAGCGGTCTGAGTTTTCCAAAAAAATAAAATTTTATAATAGTCACCGCATCTAGCTTATCAGCAAATTATTTTTAATCAGCTTATCAGCAGATTATTCAATAAACTGCAGCTGCCCCAAACAGACCCTTAGTGATCCGGGGTTGTGCTTGCAGCCCGATGGGTGGGGCAAAACAAGAGCCTTGTCCAGCCTTCCCCCTTGGAACGGAACAGTGCAACGTATTAAAATCATGCCTTCTCTTCCGTGTCTGATTCATAATATTAGGTAAGCTATACACTTAGTGATGCGGGGATGCTTGCAGCTTGATGGGCGGGGAAAAACAAGAGCCTTGTCCAGCCTTCCCCCTGGAACGGATCAGTGCAACATATTAAAATCATGCTTGCTCTCCTGTGGCTGATTCATTTGATCCGCCGCCCTGGCCCCCGCCTTGGCCCCCGCCTCTGTGCCTTATTCATTCGCATCCTCTCCTAGCTGTTTTGTCTCCCTTTCCTCCCTTTTTTATGCATGTTATCTTCTTAGGTCTAAGTTGTCATTATTGTTGATTTTCCGTTCTAAGTGCTCTTCTTGGCGTCCTCCATCATTCGAGAGCTATATCCTTCAACGAAGTGGTGCTACGGTTGTATCTCACGGATGGTGTATATCCAAGCTTCGTTCCATCCTCTCGGAATCTTTATCTGCCGCTGCTGCACTCGTAGTTCCTCTAGCAACTGCTCGACCTCATCTAGGCTCCCTCCAGCGGTACACAGGCAAGCCACACCTCCCTCCCGGGCTGACACTGCCCCCTACGCTACTTCCTTCGTATGTCGCACCTCCTAGTCTTCCTCCAACAGGCTGCCAAGTCTTGAGGGCCCCTCCAACACCCCCCAGTCTCCGCTGACCATCTTCGACCGCTCTCTGACATCCTCTAGCGCTGAAGATTCATCAGGGGTCCTTCTAGTCGTCACCAACCCTTCCTCAGCCCCTTCTAGCGGGCTTTAAGCCACCTACAGACGCCTTCCAGGATTGTTTTGGTCTCGTGCTTAGTCTTTTTCTGCAATCGCTATTTCATTTGCTATTTATGTGTTATTTCGTTTACTGTTTTATGTGCTATTTGCATTTGCTGTTTATGTTTATTGTTGGTGAAGAGTCGTCCCTATACTCATTTAAAGTTTAACAATAACATTTGTCGTGTTTGATTCGTGGTTTGGGTTAACTCCAGTATTATTTGGTATCAGAGCTAGCCCAATCCTAGTCCTATCCTAGGGTTCCTTAGCATCCAACCTCACCCAAGCCACCAAAAATTTTTTCTCTCATCCTTTTGTCTTTTTCATTTTTCCATTTATTGTCTCCTTCTGAATCACTTTTGGTTATGCCGCCATGTCAATGCGCGTCGGACCCAACCCGAGAAGAAATACAACGGGAGATTCGTCACTTGCAACTACGACTGGCCGAGATGGACGACGGGACTCACGACGACATTAACCTCGATTGTGACATTGAGAGTTGAAGAGGAGACCACGACAACAATCTGAATCCGTTTCACCATGAGGACGTTAGCGATGATGAATATCGACCACGATTCTTCGACATTCATTATCAACGAAGACCATGAGAGGTGTCATTTGACACCATTTGGGGGGCATAAAACTCGTCATGAGCAATTTCGTTTAACTACAATATTACTGGTTGTTGAGTGATGTCCAGACTCTAGCCTTAAAGCTTAAAAGACAACAAAAGCAAGTTAGGTCCCAGTCATCCTTTCGATAGCAACCAACCTTCAAGCCATCCCCAACAGCTACACATGCCGACAAGACTGCTTGGAGCTTGCAAAACAACACCAGGAAGTAGAAAAACCACTCCGAGCGACACAAAGCTAGAAAAAGGTATTTTATCCGAGATTGTTCCTACACGAAAGTGCTTTAGGTGTCACGGTTATGACCACATCACCGCCAACTGTCCCACAAGCCGAGTCATCTCCTTCACTGAATAAGGCATTGTCGAAGAAATAGAGGAACCTGAGTTGGAAGATAGTTCGGAAGAAGCACTTCAACTTCCAGGAGATGAAGGTGAAATGTTAGTCATACGGAAAATTCTGCAATTTGAACCAAAAAGAGATCCATCATGGTTTCGACACAGCATCTTTTGCACCACGTGCACGGTAAAGACAATTTGTAGTTTGGTCATCGACAATGGAAGCTATGAAAACGTCATGTCTGCACTCATGGTGCAAAAGTTGGGATTAGCCACGCAAAATCATCCGCGATCCTATTCTCCCACCCAGCAGAAAAGGGGGAACGAGATGCATGTGTATTAGCAATGCTTAGTTGAATTCTCAATCAGTAATCAACTATAAGAGCAAGTTTGGTGTGATGTGGTTTTTGCGACCTGCTTGGAAGAGCGTTGCAGTTCGATCGGAAAACTTAGCATGACGAATTCAAGAACACATACACATTTAAGAAGGATGGAAGCACATTGTGCTATTACCTGTCAAGAATGCAAAGGGCACCATCGACATAGAAGATTCGTTAGTTTCACAAATCACCTTTCTACAGTCCGTTCTAGACGCACCCATGGCCTCTGCTTTAGTTCTCCTAGAAGGTACCGATGCTGAGGGAAATACCCACGTTGGCTCCAACCACTCCTACATGACTTCAAGGATGTCATGATCGATGACCTTCCAGACGGCTTAACACCACTGAGGGACATCCAACTCTCCATATATCTCATACCAGGATCAGTGTTACCAAATTGCTCCACCTACTGATTGCGACCCGCAGAGTACAACAAACTCCAACTTCAAGTGCAGGATCTTGTTACGGGAGGATTAGTACGAGAAAACACCAGTCCATGTGCCGTTCTCGCCCTCATAGTACCCAAGAAAGATGGTTTTTGGAGGATGTGCATTTACAACTGTGCCATTAACAAAATTACAATCAAATATCGCTTTCCCATACCACGCCTCAATGATTTCTTATATCAGTTCTATGGAGCCACCATCTTCTCAAAAATTGACATACATGGTGGATATCATTGGATAAGAATGTGACCAAGAGACAATTGGAAGACCGCCTTCAAGACACAAAATGGTATTTTTGAATGGACGGTTATGCCTTTCGGCCTGTCCAACACGCCCAACACTTTCATGCGACTGATGAATCAATTCTTTCGAGCCCATATCGGGAAATTCATGATGGTCTACTTCAATGATATTTTGGTTTATAGTAGACCCGATGATGACCACCTGCAGCATCTTCAGGCGGTATTCGAGTTTTACGAGTTGAAAAACTGTACGCCCACCCCAGGAAAGGTCACTTTCTCAAAAACTAAGTATGTTTTTTGGGCTACATTGTGTCCTACACATGCATTCGAATGGACACAATGAAAATTGCGGCAATCGTAACTTGGATCACGCCACAATCTTTCATCGAGCTTTGACAATTTTTGGGGCTAGCCTCCTTCTATCAAAGATTTTTCTGCTACTTCTGCATTATCACTGATCCTAGAATTGTTGAAAAGAAAATAATTCACGTGGAAGGTCACAACCCAGATCGGCTTCGACATATTAAAGAAAAAGGTGACTCAAGCCCTAGTTCTTGCCTTACCTGATTTCAACCAATGAGTGTGATGCTTCCGGCTTAGGAATTGGTGCTGTACTAAGTCAAGGTGGCCCCCCATTGCCTATTTAAAAAAAAAAAATTAAATGAGACTCGACGAAAATATTCCACCTACGACAAAGAGTTTTATGACATTGTTAGAGGTCTAGGGTATTGGGTCATTACTACTGACAACCGAGTTTACCCTCTTCACGGATCATGAAACTTTAAAATTTTAAACGATCAGAATAAACTAAAAAGGTGATACGCCACCTGAATAGAATTCTTAGTTTCCTTCCACTTCATACTCAAACACAAAGACAAGAATCAGAATCGCATTGCGGATGCTCTGAGCCATCATCACTTATTGATCATATCCTTGCGTACTCACATTGTAGGCTTTGAAATATACGAGTCAGATGAAGACTACCAAGATAATTGGGAATAGTGTAGGGAGAGTCCTCACGAGCAGTTCTACAAAATGGGCGGTTACTTGTTCCACCAAAATAATTTATGCATTCCTCAGTGCTTACTCTTTGATGCTATCATTCAGGAGAACCACAATGGCAGATTGGCTGGCCATTTTGGTAGAATTAAAACTCTCACACTCGTGAGAATACTTTTTTTGACCTCGACTAACAAGAGATGTAGAGCGACACGGTCGACAATGTAAGATGTGTCATATCGCCAAAACACGCTGCCAAAATACAAGATTGTATGCACCTTTACCGGTCCTTGAAGCGCCTTGGGTCGATTTCAACGTGAACTTTATCGGACTTCCACGCACACAAAGGAACAATGATTTTGTCATGGTAGGAGTTGACCATTTCTCAAAGATGACGTATTTTGTCGCTTGCCACCAAACATTAGATGCATCTTATATTGTCGATTTGTATTCCCATGACCATTAATTCCGACCAGGACGTTAAATTTTTGTAATAATAACACCTTCTATGGTTGATTCTTGATTTTATCTCTCCAGAGTCTACTATCTATGGTTGATTCTTCCTTCCGCAACAATGACACCATCTCTTCAGTGAAATCCCGCGACTGCCAATTGACAATTTTTCTCGCTAGTAGAAATTTATTGTCGATTGTAGACAATTTTTTCTATGGAAATTACGGACAGTTCTCTCACTAGTGGAATAGTTGTGTTGACAACATATATATTTCTTCCCTCTAACAAAAATCCCGTGTCAGCAATAGACAGTTTCTCTGTGGTGGAAATCTTGTATCCGCGACATAAATGCTATTTTCTCTTCAAAAACTATGAACCTGAATCTATGATGTTTGGTTCTTCCACAATTGAAATCTCTTCCTACATCACTAATCACAAACTATATGATAACAATTTTCTCCAGTGCTCTCAATTTGTATTCATGTACACCCGTGGTAAAGGAAAGAATGATTATCTCACCGAGAAAAATCCTGCAACAAAAATTATTGATAATAAACACCGGGCATGGAAGATTGAAGATCACATAGTCTTGTTATGGCTTATCAAACCCATGACCACGAAAATCAGGGAAAATTTTCTCCTTTACAGAACAATAAAAGAATTTTAGGATTCCGCAAGGGAAACCTATTCAAGTGTTGACAACATTGAAACTAGATTAGATGACATACGATAGGGTGAGTTGAATGTTACTTGATACTTTAACACTTTGTCCAGATATTGACTCCAACTAGATATGTATGAAACATACACATGAATGTGCTCATAAGACTCCGCTCTTTACAAAATCATTATTGAATAGAAGAGAACCTTAAACTTCTTTTAGGACTCAACAAGAAAATAGATGAAGTCAAAGGAAGAATCATGGGAATCAAACCTCATCCCTCAATTCGTGAAGCCTTTGCTGAAGTATTACAGGAAGAGAGCACGAAGAATCTCATGATGTCAGGTTATCCCCCTAGATCAAATATTGACAACTCGACTTTATACCATCTCAAATCAAAGAGGAACAGACCGTGGTGTGAACAATATAAAAAGCTTAGTCATTTGAAGGTGAAGTTCTAAAGAATTTATTAAGATCCTGCAAATTGAAAGCTCAACAAAGTCAGAAGTTATGGGTAAAATCAAGCAAACACAACATCAAACGAAAGACAAGCCTTACAACAAGGAACAACTTGAACTTCTCGAAAGGTTTCTGGGACAATATTCCGAGCCTTCTAGTAGCCTTCCAACACATCAAGGTAGTCTTCCATTTACTCTTGTTGCTCTCAAAAGGAAGAATCAACCATAGATAGTGGTCTTTGGAGCATCTGATCACATGATAGGTGATATATCAGACATATATATTGCTTCATGTGTTTTAGGTTTTCAGTTTTCCGTGTATTTTGTATCAGGACAGTTGTCGACGTCTTTTTTTTTTTGTGTTTCTGCTTTTCCTCACTCCCGAGATGGTAATTCTCTTCCCTATTCCTCTTGCACATCCTCCCCACATTGTTTTCGACCGCCCTTTCCCTGCTGCTGCCTCCCAAACAACAACATTTTTCCTTGCAGTCTCCCACTTTTCCTCGCTGCCGTTATTCTTGATACTCATCCTTTCACTGTCCTGCAAGCTGCCATTATCCTCCATGCTGCAGCGCCTTAAACAGCCATTCGGTTGTTATTTTTTGCACTTCCAGCCATCACCATTACCTTCCCCTCTTCTTTGCTTCCATCACAGTTCCAACCCTCCACCTTCACTGCCGCCATTGTTTCATCACTTTTCTTGCTATTTTGGCCACTGTCCATGTAATAACCAATTTTTGAGAAATTTGATAAAGATTTTGTCGACTTAAAATATACCTCAAATTTCACATTCCTCGGATTTCAATCGAGTTAATTTTATAAAATTCTACACGTCCAATCGATCAATTCGACATAAAGTACTGTATATAAATAATAAAATAAATGAGAGAAAAATTGAAGTTATAGGTTTGATTAACCTAATTAAACAAAATTAAATCATTAGTTCCACATGGATACTGTTCCTACCGACTTACCTTTCGATATATGCATTGAGGGGTCCATTCAAAGCCTTTGATTCCTCTCTCCGGTTCTCGGTTGGGTGGCATGAAGCCACTCTCGCTTCCAATTTCCTCTCCCGATCTTCCCCTCTCTGATGATTTCAACGCCCGATGACAGCATAGTCCAACACTGTAGCCGAGTCGTACAGAAGAGGCGAGCGGCACACACAGAGCCGCAGTCGACATTTTAATGCTCTGAGGTGCAATCAGTGAGTACGAAATCTTTTTTCACGTTATTTGAGACATTCATTTATTTTCTTTTGCTTTCATTTTGACATATGCGACGGATTGTGCATCTTTCTCGTTTTTGGTAGCTGTCGGAGACGCCGAACTTGTGTCGGAAGTGTCATAAGTGATTTGTGAGTTTCTGTGAGGGCTTTAGCACAAAATCAGCAAAGGGGATAAAAGATTTGAAGTGTTAGGAAGAAGAGGGAAGAATTTTTGGCAGCTTTGAAAAGACAGACTTGTGCCGAGAAGCCTATTTGAGGTAATAATATTTCTTTTTGGGTTAAATTACTTTACGAGCCGAAAATTTATAAAATCCTAAGATATTTACAAATTCCTGGTTGTTTACCTGAGGCGGCAAGTTTGAGTCAAGCGTGTAAAAGTTCGTCATAGGACGGCTCCGTAAACTTCAGCTAACATAATCTTATGCTATGTTAAGAAAAATAATTCAATTTACGGAAATCACTTGAATGTTAAAGTTTAATATTATGTTTTATAGGTTATTAAGCTCAACATAAATGTCACCGCAACTTCCAACTAGCTATCGAAGATTAAGAATTTAGCGTGGCAATTAAGGTGAGTAATTACATTTTTAAATATCTGTAATCTTCTTTATTTTAAAATGTGGGGTGATTTATATGTATGCTTTAGTTTAGTTAGATTCTTCATATTGTCAGATTAGAAAAGATATACAACAACAACAAAGGCTTAGTCCCACTACGTGGGGTCGGCTACATGAATTCTTTTTCTTCATTGCGTCCTATTTAGTGTCATATTTTCATTTAATTCTAATAAATTAAAATCATTTTTTATACAATAAGCCCAAGTCTTCCTAGGTCTACTTCTGCTTTCTTAACATAAGTCGAATCTAAAACATTCATTCTCATAATCAGATCATCAGATGGTCGACGATTAAAGTGAGCAAACCATCTAAGAAGGCTTTCTCTAATTTTGTCTGTCACTAGAGCTACACCAACCCAATCACGGATATATTCATTTTGCATTTTGTCTCAGAAAAAATATACAAGATATACATGAGATGCATGATATGTATAATAGACATGATATACAAGATATACATAATATGCATGACAAACATGATAAAAAAATATATGCATGATAAAAAATATATGCATGATATGAGAGTTATGTATGATGAATATTTGCACATCAGAGTAAATATGCATGCTAGTAGATGCATAAGATGTCTCAGAATAATATATGTTATAAATAATGAAATATTTGCATGATATGCATGAGATGAGAGAAATGCATGATATGAGAGTTATGTATGATGAATAGTTGCACATCAGAGTAAGTATGCATGTTAGTAGATGCATAAGATGTCTCAGAATAATATATGCTATAAAGATTGAAATAATTTATATATGAATACTTGTATTTGTATGTTCAAAGGAGTATTTCACCCTCTAATGGTACATGCGGGGGATTTTATTGCACCAGTGTGCGTAGAGTGTTTCTATCACCCCAGAAAATTGTGATAGTTAAATCACTAACCGCTGTGTGGATGAGATAATATCGACCAGGGGCGAGTAGACCAGAGCTTATATCCCTAGACAACTGTAATGTTTACATTACTAACTGCTGTGCCAATAAGATAATATCGACCAGGAGGCTGGTTAGGGTCTTTCCATCTTAGATAATTACGATGTTTACATTGTTAACCGCTGTGACGATGAAATAATATCGATCAGGGGCGAGTATACCAGATCTTGGTATCTTACCTTCCTAAACACCTGTATGTTTTCATTGCTAACTGCTATGCCGATGAGATAATATCGACCAGGAGGCTGGTGAGGGTCTTTCCATCTTAGATAATTGCGATGTTTACATTGCTAATCGTTGTGCCGTTGTTTCGACGATGCAATATCGGCCAAGGTTGTGTTAGATTTTTTTTATAGTGATCCTCATAGAGACAGATGTGTATGTAATTAGTATAAAGTAAAACAAAGATAACTTAAATGCATTTAGAAGACTTGTGTTTTCATTTAGAAAAGGTCATTGATACACGCATTAACATGTTATCAGATTTTTTATAAAAATATAAATGACTGGCGTATTATAAGATTACTTATAAAGATATAAAAGACCATTATACATATTAAATTCTTTTCTTTGAGTTACTTAGGTTTAGGAGTGTGATTTCTTTTGGGTTATTTTTAGATAACTCATTTTGTAGCTTTAATATTATTTTTAGGTTTTATGCATTTGAATAAGATGAACCGAAGATGTCAAATATGTATGAAAGACGAGAACAACAAACGTATACTTGTTAATTTTAATTGCTTGCTTTAGTGTCTCTTTCATGTATTATTTGAATATTAAACTGTTAGTAATAGAAATAAAATAGTAGAGATTTGATTTTCACTGTTCGACCGTTTATTCTTGTCTTGATCAATTCCAAGTTTCGGACCGGGTCGTGTCAGTCCAGCCATTTGATGGAGTTGCCCCCACTTAGAAATCGCTTGACTTGCTGTTTTATCATTGTCCGACCATCCTGCATCATTGTCGTCGTCCAAAAACCCCTTTAACTTGTTTTTTTACCATTGCACAACCATTACGCCTACTTACTGCTGCCCAGGACAACAGGCATCAGCTGTTCCCCTGTTGCATTCATCCTCAACTCTATTTCCCGACCATGCCCCTACTTTTCCAAGTCCCTAACAACCACCACCAGTGCCTTTGATTCACTTTATTCACGTCTTTTGTGTTGTGTGTAGGGCTGTCAAAAAAGCTCGTTCCCGAACAGCTCGTGTTTGACTTATTAAATAGTTTGTGTTCGATTTGTTCGCTAAGCAAGCGAGTCGAACAAAAACAACTTTTGTAAGCTCGATTTATAAACGAGCCAAACACAAACAAAAGTTTGTTCGTTCCTATTCAGCTCGAAATAATTAAATAATTTAATAATAATATTTATTTATATTTTGCTATATTAAATTTTTATATGTATTTAAAAAAATGTTAAATTTTATTAATTTTAAATTTTATTTGGGTGGTATAATTATATAAAATATAAGTTTAGGTATTTGATATGTAAATAATTAGGATTTGGGTGCTATGTATGTAAATGGGCCTAAAGTAGAGTTATGTTTAGGGGCTAGATATGTAAATACATAAGAGTTGGTGATATGTATGAAAATGCTCCTAGCAAGTTAAAAAAAGTACATCTCTGTCTGCTCACTCCTTTTGTTGCACATTGTGCTTTCCCTCCTGCGTAGAGTTTGTCCCACATCGGAAGTTTGATAATTTTTTTTTCTCATTCCTCCCTCTTTGAGATGTTGAGATTTGCTTAACTTCAAATTACTAGACAAGCCGCTCGAATTTATTTCAAGCCGAACATGAGCCAATTAGAATGAAAGCTAGCCAAACACGAACATGTTAATTTCGTGCTATTTCGAACATGAGACAAACACGAACAAAAGAAAATTTTATTGAACCAAACATGAATTACCCTTATACTTGCTTAAACTCAGTTCGTTTACAATATGTGTGTTATTATTTCTCATTTCAATGTGTTGGTTGTAACTATCTATTGGTTTTTCCAATAATAATATTTGACTACTTATTGTCATTTGGCTTTAACTCTAGTATCATTTGTTATCAGGGCTAGCTTAATTCTAGTTCTATTCTAGATTTTCTAGCATCCACTAATATCCAGTCCCCACATCCACACAAAAATCCTTCCCCTTGCTAGTTTTTCAAAACGGCCGAAAAAAAAAATCTTTCCCACCCAACATCATCCCTATACACCCTCTTTCAACTACCCAAACCCAAAACTCAACCACAAACCGTAGAGACAATTATCAGAGACATGATCGAGAAGAAATGCTATAATGCCTTTTATAAGAAATATGTAAAACAATATCTAGAAACTTTTTATGGAAGTCCTCCAACCATAAAAGATGCTTACCATCTTCAAGGAGAGAGTTTGAATGGGTCATCATAGCCATAACAGTGACATGCTAGATCAAAGGATTGGAGTGAATCTCTTTTGCCATGCGGATTTCAGGGATAGAGAAACTCTTTTCCTAAGATTTAGCCTAAAATATCAGAGAAATTTCGATTTTTCATATTTTGACGGTCACTTGGATCTGGACGATTTAATCGCGTGGCTCCAAACAATGAAACTTTTCTTTGAGTACCAGGATGTCCCATCATATATAAGGGTAAAGCTAGTTTCCAGTAAGTTAATGAACAACAAATTTTTTTGGTGAAAAAAAATGAAGCATTCGAACTAGCAGGAGGGAAAAGATGAGATTACCATATTGCCCAAGATGAAATGGGAGATGTGACGCTATTAACTACTAGTTCATTACCCATCGGATTTTCAAACCTTAGTATTAAAAGTGGGAGACAACATCACCGGATGACCGCCACACCTTACAAATATAGTTCAACCTAAGGTTAAGTAGCAAGGGACGCTCAGAGGAACATCTAAGCCCCCACCTGAGGGAATACTGATTCAGATTGGAGAACATGTGAAGCTAACCAATGCTCCTAAATTTGTCCCAGCTAGAAAGTGTTAAGTTCCGCGGTTTTGGGCGCAGTGCAGCAGATTTTCCAAACAAGGATAAGGTCTATTTCACTGAGCAATGAGCTATTGAAGAAATGGGTAATAACATTGTAGATACTTAAGAAAGTGAGGACACACAGAAATACCAAATTCCAACTAATGATGGAGAAAACACGAATTTCAAGCATAACCTATGAGAGATACTCCAACATAATTAACATTGGTGGTCGAAGATGGTCTTAAATCCGAGGAATCAATACCAGAGACATGGCAACCCTAAAGAAGGAATTTCAAAACTTATGAGAGAGACTCTTCTAGAATTAGCATTAGTGGTCGAATACGGTTTTAAGTCAGAGGAATCGATACCAGACACATAACAACTCTAGATGAGGAATTTCAAACTTTTTAAATATATAGTTTACCTGAGTTGCTTCTGCTGAAGGATGTTTAACATGTCAGGTATGAGATTCTTTTGCGTCACTTCTTTAAGCATATATGGAGTCATTTAGATAGTAAAATCAATTTAGCAGTGTATCTACTGATAAATGATCAAACATGATGGAAAAACCACATTATTGGAAATCGCTTTAGATTTTTTTAAAAAAAGAACATCCTTTATGACATCTAGGTCCCACCAGAGAAGAAGAGGCCTCTTCTGAGTGGTTGCTATTGAGAGTTGCCTAGCATGCCATAGATTTTGTCCTAAAGTTTATTTCTCCTTATGTACATTTTTATCAGATACACACAGACGAATACGAGGAGTGGAAGAAGCCAGTTATAGTTTTGGTGGCTTGAAGCTTGGTTCATGAGGATACCTTTTATTAGGTTGTGATTTGGAATGAAAACATCAACGTAATTGACTTATCGGGAGATTGCTACTTGTTTACCACTTTTAATTGGACAACTGACGCCATACTACAAGAAAATAGAAGCTTCTATATATGAGGTCGAAGCTTCCTCAACCCCGGGCTGTCATGGGAGTGTTTCCCACTTTTGACGTGGGACGCACGTTGGGACTTCCCATGACTCTAGCGACTGGACCTGCCGGTCTAGGCAGAGGAGAGCCGATCAATTACTCATCTTAGGTTTGTCACCTTCTTTCACCAATGGAACCTAATTATTTAGGGCATATATATTTGCTTCATATATTTTAGGTTTTGACTTTTCTAAGTGTTTTGTATCGGGACAGATGCCGACGTCTCTTTTTCTATTTGAGGGATTTATTCAAGGGTTCGGGTTGTGCTTCAGCTATATCTCGCTCCTGAGGAGGTGATTATCTTCCCTATTTCCCTTTCACATCCTCCTCACATCTCTCCTGCTTGTCCTTTCCCTGCTGCAGCTGCCCAAACATACCATTGTTTTTCACTACAGTCTCCCACTTTTCTTTGCTGCCGCCATCCCAGACAGCCATACTTTTTCTGTCCTGCAATCCACCATCATCCTCCGTGCTGCAGCTGCCCGAACAGCTGTCCGGTTCCTATTTTCTGCAGTTCCAGCCGTCACCATCGCCTTCCCATCTCTACTATTCTTCTTCGTTGCCATCGCAGTTCCACTCCTTCACCTTCACTGTCGCCACTATTGCATCCCTCGCGTCACTGCTTTGGCTATTGTCCAGCCATCCGGTACAACTGCTACCACCCAAAAATCCCCTGCCTTGATGTTTTACTGCTGTTCGACAATCCTACATCGCTGCCGTCGCCTAGAAACTCCTTCACCATGTTGTTTTACCATTGCCTGGCTATTCTACCTACTTGTTCCTACCCAGGACCGCAAACACCTGCCATTCCCCCGCAACATCCTCCCCTTTGCTCCACTTTCCAATCTTGCCACCACTTTTCCAAGCCCCTAATGGCCACCACCTCCACCTTCGATTCAACCTAGTTGCGTTTTATGTGTCGTGCGTGTTACTATTTCTCCTTTCAGTATTTTGGTTGTAAGTGCCTATTGATTTTTCTAGTAATAATATTTACTTGCTTATTACCGTTTGGGTTAACACCTATATTTCCTCCACTTGAAACAAACCTCATGCTTTCGAAGCATGGTTAGTCTTTTCAAAACCCGCATCACATTCCTTCCCCATTCCATACCTTCTCTACACCACATGGACAAAACCTTACTCTAGCATATATATGAACATCTTTTTTTTCATTTATCATGACATTATGTAATGCTTATTGAATAAAAAGATTTTAAATTTCGGCAACTTTGTCTTATTTTCATCCCAGGAGGACTCTTGTCTGTGAGCGCGCATACCTTAGAGAAAGGCTTACAAGGAAGTAAGTGGAATCAACACAAGGACTCTTTGTGCAGATTTCCCAAGTTATTCCCGCAGTCATCGACAAGTCAATTACTCATGACCAATTTGCTACCCTTTGGGTGCTTCAGCTTGTCTGTTGTAATTCATGCTAGATTCATAATCTTATTTGCTTAAATTTGGAACTGAAGAATCATTGGTGAAGTGATTTTCATTCTTAACCTTGTATTTGTAAGTGCATATTTGTGCTTCTGCATCGCAACCTAGTGTTACATTTGTCAAGAGCTTGTTGAAAATTTCAAGGAGAAGCCGTTTCATTGCATGCCTACCACATGTCATGATATGGTGCTTTCTCTCTCGATTTTCTTACCTTCTTGGTTCTCTAATTAGATTCACACGGGAATGCTAACAAATTCATTGTTTTTTCATTAGCAATGTCCCACCCAATGCTGATGAAATTTGGAAGAAATTAGGTAGTCATTCAAGTGACTCACATTTCCCTCTTCCCAACAAATAAAAACTAAATTCTTCGTCAACTAAACGTGGAACAAAAGCTTTTTGCTTAATTTCTCACTTCAAGCCAAACGGAGCTTAGTGTTTGGCTGGAATGAATTGAACGAGGTTCAGTAATGTTGATTATATGGCTGGAATAAAGCTATTTATGATAAAATAATATCCTTTTGTGTCATTTTAATTTGCTATAGTTGCCTATGTTGAGCAAAACTTGATTCTTTGCATTTTTCTAACCATTTCAGTTGAATGGAACTTCCAGGTGCATAAAGCCCAAGACATCGCATCCAAGAGGGGAAAGCTGCTAACGGAGGACTTTCTCTATCTAATTCGGAAGGTATACTGTGTTATATTTCTTTTTAGATAATTTTTCTTTCTAAACCCTGCTCCTTAATACCCTGTGCTCCATGTCATTTTCTACCGCGGCGTATACATACATACCCCTCAATTCTTATGAATTTCCATATCTAACACCTAAATTTTGCTTTTAACATTTATACCACCCAAATCTTTGATATCACACAAAAAAATACCACTATTTTTTACTTACAAAAAGTGGAACAAATCTCTGCATGCATAGGTAAGTTGGCATGCATGCAAAAAGTAAAGCATTGGTGTTAGATATGTAAATGCATAGGAATTAAGTGGTATGTATGTCAATCTTCCCTATATATTGAATTCTGGCTATATATATATATATATATATATCTATATCTGGTGATAACTTTTCACTATTTTTCTGCCTTGATTGTCTTTTGGAACAAACAGGATTTGCCAAAACTTCATCGATGCACCGAGCTTTTGTCCATGAATGAGGAGCTCAAGCAGGCAAGGAAGGCTTTTGAGGTAGACGAAGAGAAGCTGACAAATGTTGATTAAGATGGTTATGCCAGTTGCACATTATATTCAATCAAAAGTTCTCATGCTAAATATGCTAAATATGAACATTTTCCTATATATCATGCAATTCTTATGTATTTACATATTTAGCGCTCCTAAATTTTATAATCACATGTATAAGATTCAGAATTTTCACACCACATAAAAATAAGTCCACGATGACTAACTATTTAAAAGTGAACTCATCTTTTTCATGCATTAGTTCATGGAAAAAATATTACATCAGTACTCCGCACTCCACACGTAGAGTTACGTGCAGAGTCCAATGAAATCACGCCATACACGTGAATGTGAGGAAAAAAAAAAAATCGGCCTGTTACACAAAAGAATATTTCTCCCGTGTTATTCAGTGTTATTGTGTGTTATTCAAGTGTTATTGATGTGTTATTGTATTATTATAACACTGGGAATATTTTCAGAATACAATAACACTTAAATAATATACAATAACACCTAAATAACACGGGAGAATATTCTCGTGTTATCGAGCCTTCACGCGTGCTGTGATTTCATTGGACTCGAACGTAACTCTACGTGCGGAGTCCTGATGTAATATTTTTTTCTAGTTCATGACACCTAATTGTTATTAGTGTAAATTTCAAACTTTGTATTAGATATATAAATTCATAATCTTGTGGTATGTATGTAAATTTAACTTTTTAATTTATATGCTAGTAGTATTGCGTCAAGGCGTTTACCGGTCCAAGAATATGCATTACCAAATTAGATGATTGGTATGAGGACCTATTTACAGATGTCGTTCAGGCTTATTTAGGAGCGTCGAATAGTTGATTATCTAACAAGTATGGGTGAGAATTGGCAATAGTAATAGCTGGGCTTCTATCGTGCCAATATCTACTAAAAATTGTGTTTGTTGGGTTGTCATTTATGCAGTGATATTTTCAGGTGGCAATAATTATAGTATTGTTTTTGATGTGTTATGAAGGGTATATACCACTAAAATGACAGCATGAATTTCGAGGAGATCGAACGGCCAGAAACATTGTTGTACAAATAAAATTTTAGAACAGGATTAGAAATGCTCCAACAATTAGTTGATTGGCTTTACTGCTCAAACGATTGAAATAGTCTCCTGTTCAGCAGAGTCTACCGTACGATAGAATCCTTCCAGCGACAAAATTAATGATAAAAAAGCCTAGGTCGAATGACCGCATCCGGGATGTGAAAAGCTGGTCTTTATAAGAAAGCGTGGTGGACCGTCAAAACCAACTGACATATACGTCTAGCAGTTGATTGACATACTCGGCAGACCCCATGGCTTTGGGCGACTGACCAAACCCCAAATTTTATTTTCAATACTTTGTAATCTTGATTCAATTATTCAGACAGTTATAATAATTGTTTTTTTCTTACGTGCAATTGTATTCAATGACTCCTATAAATAGGTCATGACACCAATAAAGGGACCCTTTTTTTATTCGTTCACATTTGGATCCCCACACTTGTGAGTTATGATATCTGAGGATTTCCTGATGCTCCAGAGCTCTCTCTCTCTCATTTCTGTCCTCTCAGCTCTAACTCTTGGGGCATGTTCTCAAGGATAATTTAGGATTTAACATCCTAAAAGGTGATGTGGTGAGCGTGGAATGCCTCAGACGAGAACCAGTGCGAATTACTAAGGATAAATACAACAAAGGGGTGGAAGAAAAATGGAGTTCAATAAAGAATTGATGGACGGAGACATCCAAGGATAAGTTTTCTTGCATCACATTTCATATTTTCCTCCGAACACTGGGAAAAAGAGAGCGTGGAAAAAGAAGGATACCATTGCCAGAAGGTTTCAAAGTCCCACTCTTTCGCCACTTGCGGGGATGAGGCGATCCCACTTTGACATTGATCGTTAAATGGATGTATTGTGTTCGCGTGTGCTCAACACAACCTTTCCATAGGGCTCACCGCATTCATTCATGGAGAGAATTTTTCATAGGTACCATCTTGTCGGATGTCGCGTTGGAAACCCACTTTAGAGAAATACCCCTTATTCGACACTAGATTCGAAGAAAAAGTAGAGTTAGCACGACACTCACAGGACCTATCACTCCTATCGAAGGAGAAATCAACTTCACCTCCGGGTCTACACGGTCGACAGGATTCTTACAATATATACCTTTCCCCAGGGCTCACCGCATCCGTTCGTGGAGAGAATTTTTCATAGGTTCCATCTTGTCTGATGCAGCGTTGGAAACCCACCTTGGAGAAAGACCCCTTATTCAACACTAGACTCGAATAAAAAGTAAAGTTAGTACTTGGCCCTCAAAAGACCTATCATTCCTGTCGAAGGAGAACTCGACCGCACCTTCGGCTCCACACGGTCGACAGGATTCTTAAATTCTATAACTAACCCGTTAATTTATCTTAGATATGTGCACAATCACCAGAGGCACCCCCCTCCCCACGTCGCCCACGCCTTTTATAAGGAGGGAGGGTGATCGATTTCAACAAGTTTCATTTGACAAAATTTTGATGAGAGACCACAATGATAAGAGGGATTGATGCCTTGAAAAGATTTCTACACAATATGATAGGATAACTGAACAACCAGTTTCCTAAAATGGAAAGACAAAAATTAGAGCACAATCAAAGTAATTTTTAAAGCTAGCCCACTTTTTTTTGGTCATGAGAAAAAAAATGAGGTTCGATGACCGTTTTTCAATACTTGAGGAACTCGAATTGATTGATTGAAAATGTATGAATCACAAAATGATTTACTACGATAGGCCAATTGAGATCTTTTACATTGCCTTTGAGTTATGAGATTGAATCTCTAAGATAGGGAGGATAAAGTTTTTGGAGATGGTTGTCTGCTTGCTAGTGACAAGATCATCAAAAGAGTACGTTAGTCTAAATCATTCCTGAAACGAGTCCTGAAGGTTGCCTTTAAAGGCAACGACAAGATCTGTGCTTAGTGTGTACAGTAAACCTGACCAAGGCAAAGATCCAATCGATCAGACGTGATGGGGGTATGGGTTGGTGTAGATCAACCAATAAGTGTATAATAGTCAATTAGATAAAATTTAAGTTCTTTCACAATCGACCGATTTTATTGATTGATCCATATGAAAATTATAAATTCAATTATCGATCAGTCAATTATGCTGTATAGTCGATCGACTAATTTCTATAAATCTGGCGGAATCCTCTGAGCGACATAACTAATGATGAAAAAGCTTCGATCGAATGCCCAGGTCTAGTTTGAGCAAACCTAGTTCATATAAGAAGGCGCGGTCGATTGTCATAACAAACCGACACATCCAATGGTCGATTGACATACTTGGCCGTCCTCAAGGCTTTGGACGAATAATCCAACTTTAGCTTTTTTTTCATTACTATGTAACCTTGATTCAATTACTCAGACAATTATAGTAACTATTCTTTCCTTATTTGCAACTATTTTCAAGGACTTCTATAAATAGGAGATCACGACACCAAGAAAGGGGCCCTTTTTGTTTGTTCACTTTTGGATCTTGACATTTGCGGGTTCTAAGATCCAAGGATTCCCTGACACTCCTGATCTCTCTCTCTCTCTCTCTCTCTCACTCTCACTTCTCTCCCCTCATCTCTAGCACTCGGGGCAATATTTTTAAGGACAATTTAGGACTGAGCAAAAGGCCTAGGTGGTATAAATTAAAAAAGTGAAGTTTTGGTGTTAGACATGAAAGTAAATAGGACTTTGGTGCTATATATGTAAATAACCCATGAAGTTATTAAGGGTCACATGTAGTGAATAAATCTCCCTATATGCAATGTAAATTTTATTTCTACCATATATATATATATATATATCCATTATTTAGAGATGATGAATGATAAATCATAAAAGATTGCATGACCTCATGATGAGGAGAAACTAAACTTTCTAACAACTAAGATACACATTCTTTAAGAAGGATCTCCATTTTTATGACCACCATTGTAGTGTTCAATAAAAAATTATATCCATTGTAAGAATTCTCATTAACAACTATGAATTGGGCATCATTAATGTACATTTATATTTTTATAAATGCTATACTTCCAAATTGTCTTTCTCATGCAATAAATATAAGTAATATAAGCTAAATAATAAATAATTTTAAAATACTACACTTTGTATTTTATATAAAAAAAATTACAGCACATTAATTATTAATTTTAAATAAATATTTATTTAAAAAATATTTAAGCAAATTTAATACATATCACCCAATTCCTATGCATTTATATATCTAACACCTAAACTTTACTTTTTACAATTATATCATTCGAATATTCCATATCACATAAAAAAAAAAATTATTATTTTAACATTTAAAAAATAAAATACACCTTTTTTATGCATAAATATGGTAACACATGTAAAAATCAAAGTTTACATATTAGAGATATAAATATATAAAAATTGAATAATATTTATGTAAATCTTATCATTTTTAATGTAAATAGGGGTGTAAACGAACCGAACACGAACAAACATAGCCTGTGTTCGTGTTTGTAGTTTGTTTGAAATAAGCTCGTGTTTTAGATTGTTCGTGAAGTTACTGTTCGTGTTCATTTCTTAACGAACGAGCCGAACACGAGTTGAACACGAGCTGTTCACGAATGACGAGCCAGTTTCACATCCCTAATATTAATATACATAAATAAAATATTATATTATTTATATAACTTATATTATATAAATATATAATATTTATTTTAGTATATTACTAACATAGTATATTAATATATTATTTATAAGTTATTATATATTATAATATATAAAATTTAATTTTTTAAAATATCATAAATTATATATATATAATTATTTTAAATTATTTTATATTTCGAACAATGACGATTCAAACACGAACGAACGCATCACTGTTCGCCTTTGGTTCGTTTAACTAACCGAACGAAACAAATTTATTCAAGTTCGTCTCGTTTACTTATCGAACGAATCGAACACGAACTCATTAACGAATCGAACACAAATTGTTCCTAAACAACGAGCTTTTTCGATAGCCCTAGATGTAAGCAGTAAATACAATGGTAAAATGGGCAGTTGCTAGTTGTATTGCGCCTTAAAAACCTATTCTGTACAATTCCTTTATAAAATCTCTCACGCGATATACATATATATATATAACAGTCTTAAAAGTTCTGAAGCATGACAGTAAAGTTCGCATGCAAGACATATTCTTAAGAATTTAACATTTATTTATTTATTTTTTCACATGAAAATCTATTATTATATTCACCAAAAAATTATTTAAGTCTGACAAGAGTACAAGGGTTCACCAACCTTTTGGCTGCATCTATTATTATTATTATTATTATTAAATTTATTTTAAAAATAGTTTTTCTATTGCAGCATGTAGAGGTGGACAGTTCCACTCCACAGACTTGTGATTCGTCGCTCCTTGCTATTCGCTCCGTACCTCACATGCCCTGTAAACCTGACTGCACCCACTCATTTATTTTTTGTCGGGCAAGAAGGCCCAAAAATAATGGACAAATATTTCTTCTGGACCCCCATACCTTCAGAATAATAATAAAAAAAAAATCGATTTAGCATATGTCATGCTGTTCTGTTTTATTTACGTGTTATTGTGAAATATTCATGTATTATTGTGTTCTGAACATATTTCTGATATTATAATAACACAATAACATATCAATACTATTACAATAACACTTGAATAATGCGGAATAATACGATAGGAATATTTTCCTTGTATTATCGGACCAGATCACAAGTAAAAGAATTTTTTTTTTTTTTTTCTGTTAGCTCCACGTGAAAGCGGTTCATTAATGTAATAATTTTTCAAAAATAATACATCAAACTTTTGCACAGACTTGTGATTCGTCGCTCCTTGCTCTTCGCTCCGTACCTCACATGCCCTGTAAACCTGACTGCACGCACACATTTAAAGACATATATATTAGCTCTGTGTTTTAAGGGAAAGATTTAGCACCTTTTAAAGGAATTAGCCAATATCTGAATCGGAAAGATACTTTTTTTTATATGGCACCAAAATCACTGTTTATAGAAAAAAACAGGCAATTTGAGATTCTTAGTGAGTGAGAAGGATAAACCACTTAGAAATAATGCTTAGATAACTAGAAAAGACTTATAAAAGCTTGAACCATACTCAACAGAAGAGTATGTTGATTTCAACTCTCTAGAGAGGAGTTCTATGGTCCAAGGGAATTGATGTTGTGGCCCTTACACTAGGTCTCAATCTAGAGGAGGTGACCTGACACGCCTTAAAATTACCTATTTTATATGTGTATTTCATTCTTCTTTTTAAGGATATTGCGCTTTAATAAAAGGTACTTTGTGTGTTTTTGATTTTAGGTACAAGAAATGAAGTTAAAGAGCAAAATGAGCAAAAATGTGTTAAATGAAGCCAAAGTAAAAAAAAATATAACCTGAAAGCTTGGTGCCAGAGAATCTGGAAGGCTGGCGCCTTAGCGTGACGGTTGGGCACCTAGGCGCCAGATACAGTTATGCCAAGATACATTGAATTTGGACGAATTTCAAAAAAGATGTTGTAAGTGACTCTTGTTTATTTTCAGAGCTCTATATATAGAAGCATTTCCACACGTCCAAAGGGGAGGAAAAAAGAGAGAAAAGTTATTTTTGGGCAGGTTAGACCACCATCATAGGTTGGCAGCCACCATAGTGAGAGCTTGGTGATTGTGAGTGTTTGTAGAGTCTTGTGGAGTTTGAGATTCCAAAACAGCATTAGAGGATTGCTTGAGGGAAA